>NW_010176731.1:0-1114 GCF_000695765.1 Mesitornis unicolor | reverse complement strand
TTCAAGTTATTTCAAATAGTGATAGCAATTGGAAATTTTAATACATGATTATAATGTTTGCTACAGCTGGGTAGACTGTATTTCTGCTTTACCTTACAGGAATGTCTTTGGTCTCAAAAGATTCAAGAGTGCAAACATGTTTTACAGATGCACAAAGCAGACTAAGACAGATCATTTCCCGCACCAGTAGCACGAGGCCATTTCCGCAGTGGAAGGTGTTAATTTTACTTTCCTCCAATATTGCAGGTCAGGAAAGCAGATGGAAAAATTCTGACATAATGAAGGTCACTACTGGGATACCTGTCACTCGGCCCAAGTCTTACCAACATTTACTATGGAGCACATATTCCTTGTCACTGCTCCCCATTGAGGAAGGGTTAAAATTGCTGCTTGTAGGACCTTTGTGAAACTCAGTTGCAGACTCAGCAATCCCACAGATAAGCAGAAGGCCCGAGCACATTCTTTGAAGATAAATGGTATCCCCCAACTGAACAGAAACCCCTTTGTCTGTCCTACTAACCCTATCTAGAAATGTCCAGGGATGAAATACAGGTATCCTGTCTTTGTGTAGCCAAAGATGTTTGGAGAATAGTGCTGGTAATGCCCAATTAGCAGAATAAGTGACAGAATACATCAGCTTCTGGGAGAAAGGTGAAGTTTACAGCGATGAAGACTATGAGCTTCATCCCCACAACCCCTGAAGATCACCAGAGGGTCGTAGGGCGCATGCCCAGATAGGAGGGGTTGTATGCTAATGATTTTTGGAGGAATCCCTGCTTGGTATTAATGAGTCCTCAGGTATCTCATGAATGTGTATGAATAGGTAGCACAGAAACAATCCCTTTGGAACAGGAAAATCGGAGTCCTCCCAAGGAATGATCCTGGGGACCCCTCGTGTGTAATAAAGAATACCTGCTTTCTAAAACTCAGAGGAGTCTTAGAGAGTGAACTTACTTTCCAGCTTTTCATGGAATCATCATGAAAAACAAGTATTCCTGTTGTTGGACATTTTGCAGCACAGAAAGCTGTTCTAGTAAACTTCTACCATAAAAATGAGTGTGCAATTTGCCAAAAATTCACATAATTTCATATCTATCAGTACAAACGTTCAATC
>NW_010176730.1:354-17958 GCF_000695765.1 Mesitornis unicolor | reverse complement strand
TTTTTTTTCAAAATATTTTCTTGAATTATTCCCAGTTAAAAGGGGAAAGAAAAAAAGGGCAAAAAGGTCTATTTTTAGAGTCTGCCCCTGTGGTGCAGTGCTCATCCCACATCCCGAGAAAGCAGCTGAAATCTCCCCCTGATTTTGGGTTGCTGGCACTGAACAGGAACACCAGCTCAAAATCCCAGTGGACTTGGGATGTGGCCCTAAGCAGAAGAAGTATTTGTGATGTGGAAACCCCTGCCTGGGAGCCAGGGGGTCCCCAGGGGCAGAGAAAGGCTGCAATACTCTACTGTGAAGAGTATCGGTGAAGAAGAATTGGTACCGATGGAGATGCCATGGGGCTGAGCAGGAATTCTGAAGTGTTTTGGTTGACATTGCCATGAGCCTGCCCAGCTGTGGCTCTCACCCAACTAAGGACATTCATCTTCTCTAGCTCATACTGCTTGTTGTCTTGTTGGCTTTTTAATTTTCTTCGGAAGGATCAAACTTTCCAGTGACCTCATCCTGCTCTCAGAAAGTCAATGTAGATGTGCAAATGTCACAGTGGAATTTACCCAGCAAGGGAAAGGTAACCTGGATTTCTCCTCCACCGCTTGAGCAGGGCCGGGGAGGACTGCATGGATGTGATGCAGCCACAGCCTTTCCCTTGTCTGAAGCTGAGACCTTCTTGCACATCCCTCCTATGGTGGCTGGTGTCCCTTAAAAAAAGACACAGCCTATAAAAGTCCCAAAGTCACTGAAAGGAAGGTTATTCCTAAATTAGCAGAACAAAAAGTCTTCTGTTGACTAATAAAATCCAAAGGCTGAGTGTGGCTTCAGATGGGTGTTCTCCATTGCTCCATAGCCCAGCCAAGTCTCCACCTCAATTAATCACTGGGCATCATGCACCCATGAGTTATCTATGGTGATGTTCTTTGGAAAGTGCCTTTAGGGTGCAATGGGGTCGTGAGCCTGTGAGCCTCAGCATATTGGAGAGAGATGTGTCCAAATGTCACACGATGGATGTGTGACCAGACCCCGACACTTGTCTCTGCTGGTGGAGGTTTTGTTACTTACAGCTGCTAAATATTTGTGTACTTTGATTGTAGTGGGTCCCCACGCTGCATCATGCGATGCTCGTGAGATATTCCTTTGCTGCTCAGCCTTTAGACCTCAACCAGTTTGTGACATGGAGACATCTCTGTTGGGGGACTAAAGCGCAGGCTGCAGGAAAGTCATTAGCAGTGACTACAAAACGTTCACCCAATGCTCACCACTCCATATTGCTGGCAGTTCAGTGGGGAAAGTACCCTGGGGATCCTCTTTGGGTGGGATGATGTGCAAGAGGATGGGGAAGGTTACACCACCAAGCATGTCCTCTTCTGCCTCACAGCTGCCTTGTCCCCCATACATGATGGGGCACGTTTGGTGCATCTCAGACCATGGAGGCTCCTTCACGTCTCAACAGGAGTTCAAATGGGATGGTGGCTTTCACCAGAGCAGCTCCTTAAATCCCTTTTTCCCTCTGTGACTACATCCATGCCCTGCTCTGGCCCAGAGCAGCTCTCCCAGCTCTCTGCAGGTATCAGCTCTGTGTCGTCTCCCTTCAGCACAGCAGTTTGCCACATCTTTCCACCACACTCTGGCCATATTTCGGACAGGACAGCTTTCTCTGAGAAGAAAAAGGGAGGAGGCTACAGGCAGCACACCTGGCAGAAGCCTGCAGAAACGCAATTTAATAAAAGTGAAGTTGAGCAGCACAAACCCTGCTTTAACCTTTTTAATTTTTCTTTTCCATTCCATTATTAGTGCAAATAGCAAGACTCTGTGAGGCACCACATCAGAGCTGAGCTCTAGACCTAAGCTTGCTCTCCAGGGAAATAAACCCAGCTCTCCCTGCTTTACTTGGGGAGGGCTGATTTAACATCCCTATTCCAAGAAGCAGGTAAAACCCCACTGAAATGGGGATTTTTCTCCATCTCCCCTACCTGCTGGCCCTGCCTGAGCTCCTCTATTGCTTAACCTCTCTCCAGAGGGCATCACTTTTGTTATCCCTCTTTTATCCAGGGGGAAACCTGCACCCTCCACTGCCCCTAAATCCTATTCCAGTCCCCACACTGCCAGGACGGTTTATCCTGGGAAATCTGAAACTCAGAGCTTCTGGGACACAAAAGAAATCCCAAACCAAACAAAATAAAACAAAAACCCAGCCTGCCTTGCCCATGGGGACCAAGCCAATGAACTCAGTAATGTTGGGTGGACAAGTGTCAACACATGCCACTGACCTTGCTCATCCAGGCTTGGGTCAGCTGTGTTCAGTCTGAAGGCATCAGAGACATCAGCACAGGCTGGCAGATATGAGGCAGGGCTCCAAGGAGACCTGAGCCTTTCTGGAGTGGCACTGAGAGGACATAAAGACCCTGGACACTCATACACCAATGACTAAATTGAGCTGTGAGAGTCTTTCCCCAAATATGGAAACCCCAGGATTCATTGCAGTCACCCAGACTTTGCAATACATCTTCTCTCTTCTCTCAGGTAATGAGACCCTTAGCTGGTATGGGTTCAGATGTTCCATTATTCAATGAGGCAACCAAAACCAAATTGTTGTGATACTTTTTATTTCTTTAAGTAAGATTAATTTTACACCTTTGTGGGGCTGTTTGCATTACAGAGGATCGAGCTAACACCTAAGCAGAGGGAAGGGGAATCGTGGGGATTGCAGCCACTCTTTGCACGATCACCCATCTTCTGCTCCAGCTCAGTTCAACACAGAGCAGCTTCCCCAAGGCTCATATTTTACAGGCACACCCATCAGGGAAAGCCCATGGGTTTCTGTAACTAAAGAAATTCTGAGCTGGTATGGGTTCAGATGTTCCATTATTCATTGAGGCAACCAAAAACAAATTGTTGTGATACTTTTTATTTCTTTAAATAAGATTAATTTTACACCTTTGTGGGGCTGATTGCATTACAGAGGATCGAGTTAACACCTAAGCAGAGGGAAGGGGAATCTTGGGGATTGCAGCCACTCTTTGCAGGATCACCCATCTTCTGCTCCAGCTCAGTTCAACACAGAGCAGCTTCCCCAAGGCTCATATTTTACAGGCACACCCATCAGGGAAAGCCCATGGGTTTCTGTAACTAAAGAAATTCTGATGAGATAAATAAATCCTTGTTTTTCCCTAGTCCCAGTCCATGCTGGCGCACGACTGCAGAGGTTTTGTTCCCCTCAGGGAGGTAGTGGAAATTATATATAAATATAGGAAGTTATAAATTGTCCCCATATGAAACCTGTCTTAGCACCAGTAGCTCTGGACTTTGACCCCTTCAGTTGATAATAAATTCAGCACCAACACAAACACCAGTATTTGGGGAATTTCCCCAAAGCACAGATGTGAATAGGCCCAGGCACCTATGAAGCCAGAGCTGAAATCACAGGACTGGGGTTTGTGATGGTGGTGGAGCTGAGGAAGAGCACCCAAACACCTAAGGTGTTGTCCCAGCATTTAAAACCATAACCGCCATGTTATCCGTTTCCCATGGCCAGTCCAAGGCACAGCCTATGTAAGAATAAGATTGAGTAGAGGAATAAAGGTTTAGAAGAAAATCTGGGATGAGACCTGGACAAAAGCGTATTTTTAAAAGCTCAGGTCCATGGGACAGGACTCCCAAGGAAGAGACGGAAAGCGCATTGCTTAAGCCCTGTTGAATCATCCCTAAGGGATGTGCTGGAGAGAGCAATAGTGCATGAGCCTACAGATGGACCAGGGCTGGGAACCTTCCATCTCCATGGCCACACAAACTTGTTCAAACCTGGGAAAAGTGACAGAAATAATTCAATCATCTCTGCACAATGAGATCAATTGCTCATCTCTGCATGATGCCAATCTGCAAAGGGTATGGTAGATAAAAGGCATCTCTTTAACAGTCCTTTCCTCTTCCTCCTTCTCCCAGTGCCACTGACCTGTGCCTCCACCTCACCTCTGCACTGCCATGGCCACGCTAGAGACGCTGCCCGTTCTTAGTGACCCAACTTACCCCAACCAGGAGAACTTCCACAGTTTTTCTCACCGGCCATCCCAACCCACCTCCCAGGGCACCATGGGGAGCGTGGGCAGTGGAGTCGCCAATGACCAAGAGTTCGCCATGAAGAGCGTGGGGACCCGGACGCAAAGCAGCGGTCGGCAGACGGAGGGGTCCCGCAATGGGTACTCCACACGAGAGATCTCCAACCGCTATTCAGGTGAGGAGAAGACGTACAAGTCGGAGAAGGTCTCCAATTCCCTCTACATCAACGGCGACCTGCGCAAGAGCGAGAAGGTGAAGATGGACATCTGTGGGAACGTGACCACCAACAACGAGAAGAACATGCCACCTCCGCCCCAATACCGAGAGCCCAGTAACCCACCAAAGATATTGCCAATCTCCGGCAAATTAGACCAGGTGAGAACCCCCACCTCCTGCAGCAGCTTGATAGTACTTCTCTAAATACCCAGATCAGGAAGCCTTGGGCACTAGTGCAATCCTGACAGATAGTCTAATTCTTTCTGTATAGATGGTGTCATTTTTATGTGCAGATAATGTAATTCCTATTACTTTCAGGGGGTTGAGTAAAGGGATATTTAGTTATTGAGGAACCCAAGAGCATGGTAAGTCTTCCACTAAGTTTCCAGCTCATCTAAGCCTGTATTTAAGTCATTGGCTGTTCCAACCTACCCAAGATGCTGTGCCTGCCTCCCTGATTGATGTGGATGAAGCTGGAGTTGGCTTTCATCAGCATCTGGGTCCCACTCTTATGTTTTGTGCCATTTATAGGCAATCTGCAACAGCCCACTGTCACCAAAAGGTGTTGCTTGAAAGCAGCTATGAGCATCTGTTCAAAATCCTAGTGCCCCTTGTGAGGGACAAGTTGACAAGGCTTGAAAACTACCCCTCCAAGTGTTCTTGCCCATCCAAGCCCAGCCCCTGTGGCTCATATTGGCTTCAGGGAGCAAACATCTCCCAGGCTTGGAGAAGCAGAGCCCCAGAGCCAGCAGTGCCTTATATAGCCTGCTGCTCTGCTCCAGTGCATCCCATAATTTGTGCCCTGAGGATGCTGCCATGTGCAGTATTTTTCCTGTAGCATTTTGCGGCCTTGTCTCCTGGGCCATTAATCCGCTGGCCTCTGTAGTCCATCTCAGCCCCACATGCCAGTCACTAGGTGTTTGGTCTCCAACCTCGCCTGCTCACCAGGACTTATTCTGTTTATCCTGGAAAGCATTTTCAAAACATCTTTGCTAATACAAAGCAGCTTCCTCTGGGTTAATTTTCACCTGAAACCCAATCTGCCGTAGAAACGACTCAATCTCACTGCTGGGGTCACAGCCCCTACCTAAACCTATCTGACCATAAACAGGACATGATGTCCACATAGGGGACAGATGACTGCCAGCAGGAGGAAAACACAATGTTCCTGGGACAAATCGGCTGCTAATCCAAGGGTTCAGTTCAGTTTTCAGCAAATGGGCAATGCACCTTCAGTGGTAGAAGTCCTTCAAAATATAATCTGCCAAAATCAGGGTTGTTTTGATCAGGTCTGGCAGGCAGGTGGCAGTCCTCTTTCTTGCAAAGAGCACTAAGAGGACCCAAGGAGCATTCTAGAGAAAAATCATGCAGATTTGGGGCGAGTCAAGGTTTATTTCTTCAGCTGGGGCAAGGAAAGAGAAAGTGTTGCCCTACGAGTGACCACAGGTCCCTCATGTTAAGTCCCAAATGGCCCATGGTGTAATAAGGCTGAGAAATATGGAGCTAGCCCAAGATGCTTTAGCTTCATCAGCTCCATCCCGTGCTGATGTTTCTCTTTTGTGTGTTGTTACCAAGCTTCCTGCTATGTTTGATGCGTGGTCCTTTTTCCTTTTGCAGAGCAATGAGCCCTTAGTTAGACCCTCAGCCTTTAAACCAGTAGTTCCTAAAAACTTCCATTCCATGCAGAATCTCTGCCCGCCGCAGAGCAACGGGGTGACAGAGAACAGAAAGAGCTTGAACCATGCCAACAGCAATAGCCCGTCCGCACCCAAAAGTGGACTCGACAAGAGCAGCCTTAACAGGACTACAAACCAAGTGGGGGGCCTTTCAGATTCGGGCCGTAACTCATTAACGAGCCTGCCCACGTACGGGACAGGCTACAGCCAGCACGTGGGTCCAATGAGCGCCTCCACGAGCCACATTAACCGCATCGGTACAACCTACGTGGACAAGAACATTGTGGGATACAACGGGATATCTACCTCAGACAGCGGGCGGTCTTCGAGCAAGAGCACCTCTTCGTTCAACAGACTGAACCATCTCAACGAAACGATGCCTTTTCACTCGCCTTCAACAGACGACATCATCCAAGACCTGGAAGACCGGCTGTGGGAGAAGGAGCAGGAGGTCCTCCAGATGAGAAGGAACTTGGACAAAAGCGAAGCAGCAATCTTCCAAGTGTTCGAGGAGAAGCAGAAGATCTGGGAAAGGGAAATGGAGGACCTGAGGCAAAACTATGCCAACAAATTGCAGCAGGTCTCCAAAAAGGCGCAGCGGGCTCAGCAGGCCTTGCAGCTCCAAAT
The DNA here is from genome assembly GCF_000695765.1 of Mesitornis unicolor. Taxonomy (NCBI): domain Eukaryota; kingdom Metazoa; phylum Chordata; class Aves; order Mesitornithiformes; family Mesitornithidae; genus Mesitornis; species Mesitornis unicolor. Next base: position 11,386 of record NW_010176730.1, on the reverse strand, counting down.
CTTCAAGCTCCAGCAGGAGAAAAAAAAACTCCAAGATGAGATGGGACAACTCCTCCAGCAACGAGAGGAGCTAGAGAAGAAATTCGTGGCTTTCAAGAAGGAGCAGGCTGAGTTTCTCCCAAAGATTGAAGAGACCAAGTGGGAGGTAAGAGCCTTGTTGTAGCAGACCTTGAGTGAGGTTTTTACTGAGGGCTCTGGTAACTCAAAATACCTCCTGTTTGCTCTAAGTGGACCCCACAATGACTATGGGTTGGTGGCCTCCAGGTAACAGATCACCTTCAGTCACCTCTTCATTTGGTTGAGCCCCAAGCCTGTAGTTTTCAATTAAACTCTAATAAGCACTAATTTTCATGCATGCTTCCTGTGCTGGTTAATAATTTGGCTTCACAGTCTGGTCATTCTAACCTGTGACATTTGAATCCAGTTTCAGTGAATACAGATCTTTCCATACAGGTATTTTTGCCTACCAAAATTGGGTTTAAGTCTATTTTAATTAAATTCTTCTAACATCTGTGTTTGGGCAAACCTTGAAACTGCTCTTCAAATATTTGGGTTTTGATTTCAGATATAAAGCAAGTTAAGAATGCTACCGATAGCCAAGTCTACCTCATGCTTTCCATTGTAACGTGCTGTTTTCAGTTGCTAATAAGTTTATCTCTCGTAAAAGGCTGAAAGGCAAATTCCTCTTTCTAGTTCTCCATTTGAGTCTTACATATTTATTCTACTGTCTCTATTTTTAGAAAATTTTCTCAGAGTCTGTTTGTATAGCCAGCGCTAACACCTTTTTTTTGATCATGTGAAGAATTTTAATCCTTCCATGGACTGGCTAGAAACTTTAAATTTATTAAGAGTGCGGAGCCAAAACGTAGCTCTAGAATCAAGAAAGCCCTATTCTGCTAATCCTGATGGAAAGTCAATGAAGCTGGGATTAATTAGGCTCTGAAATGTGCTATTTGCAGATGTTCAGCAGAGCTTATTAGAGGCTTGCTGTAAAATCTCTGCAAGTTATATCCCAGAAAAAGCAGGCTTCATTGTCCCACATGAGGCCTCCTTTGGCCAGCTGCTCCGCTCAGGTCTTTTGTGTTTTCCAACAAGTTAGGTCTGGAATGTTCCCTGATTTTGCATCAGTAAAACTGCAGGTGAGCTTTTGATTAGATTTTTTGAAGATGGGCTTTTTGATAGCTTCACTGCTACAGTTCTGTTTGCAACAGCTAACCCAGTGATAACGATGTAAAGATAAAGATTCAGCTCGTGGATCAAGACACTGAAAACCTGTAGACACCTACATTTTTGACTCGTTGACTTGCTCTCCAGGCTCCATGGACTGTATTGCCTAGAACTCCACAGCACCCAAGTAAAGGCCTACATTTAAGTGTTTTAATCTGTAAGTTGATTACTACCCAAGCTGTTCTTCATCATGCATTTCTCTGCCTTTTGGGAAAAACTTGCCCATGGAGAGCACTCTCAGTAAATTGTGCAGTTTTTAGGTAGGCAGTAACTACAGCTCAACCACCACCGTATGGTTCTGCATCTGCTGCTGACAAGTGCTGGTGTGGATGTGGGTTCATGGGAAAATGAGAGTTTGGTCATTTTTATGGTTCACTTCCAACACCCACAACTGTTCGTGCAGCTGTCCCCTTTGGTGGACTACGCAGGTGCAGAGGAGTGTCATTTTGAATGGTGACACCTACGTAATGCAAATACGTGTGGCAGCAAGGGTTTTTCCACTGGGGTTGAGTACCATACCACATGGGTGAGGCTTGAGCCAGTCAGGAGGAATTGAACTCCAGTGCTCAAGGACAGTGCATGGTGGTCACATTTCAGCAAGGGTGGGTTGCCGCTCTCTCCTTCATCTTTGGCAGAGTGGCTGTCACTTTTCATGCTCTGCCCCCAAAAAATTAAATAGCTATTAGTCCCTGAACTGCCCCAATGAATTGAGCCCTAAAATTTAGTCAACTGGGTTCTTTAGGAGCCTTTGGGAAGGAAAGCATCATAGGACAAGTAAGTAATATCTACTGTCTCTGCATCTTGTCCTCCACTCCCAGTGCTCGTGGAGAGCCCAGGTGGTCTCTGGGTCTGAGATGTTTTTGTCTCAGGCTTGCTCAAGGTTCAGATCCCATTGAGGTCAGTGGGAAAACTCCTGCTGAGATCAGATGTTTTGGTCCCAGTACCGATCCCTGAGGAACGCCACTCATCACTGGTCTCCATTTGGACATCAAGTCGTTGACCACCACTCTTTGAGTGTGGTCATCTAGCCAATTCCTTATCCACTGAGTGTCCAGAGTGTGAGGAACACAGCACTTAGCTTAGAAGTTTGGTCAACTCCAGTTGGGAACAGCGTCTGGCCCCTGAAATCCAGGAATAAACACCAAATCTTCCCCACAAATGTGGGGACTACCTCCAAGTCTTTGTCATGGTCTGGATTCTGGTGAAGGCTGGAAGTCAGTCCTTGAGCAGTGTCACTGGCTGTCCCCTCTCTTACCTGAGCCTCCTGCCAATGCAAGGTCACACAGACATTTCATGGATACTCTCCCCACAGGTGTGCCAGAAGGCAGGTGAGATCTCCCTGCTCAAGCAGCAGCTGAAGGACTCCCAAGCAGACGTCTCCCAGAAGCTAAATGAAATCGTGGGACTGCGGACGCAGCTCAAGGAAGGTAAGAATTTCCTGCGGGAGAAGGAGGAGCAGATCCTCACCCTAAAGGACTCCTACAGCTCCAAGAGCGTCAACCTGGAGATCTGCGAGAGCGAGCTGCAGCGGAAGATGAGTGAGGTCCAGGTGCTGAGGGAAAAACTGAACCACTGTGAGCTGGAGGTCTCTGGCCTGAAGCGGACAATTGCCAGCATGGGACCTCCAGGGCCTTTTGGTGGGGACCTTGGTGAGAAGCTGCGGGACCCACTGGCCTGTGAGAGTGACGAAGCCAAAATGCAGCGGCAGAGCGAGGACAGCGTCAACATGCTGCGGAAGGAGGTGGAGCGGCTCCAGACGGAGCTGAAGCTGGAGCGGCAGCAGCGGGAGCAGCAGGTGATGGACTTTGAGGAGGAGCGGCGCACATGGCAAGAAGAGAAAGAGAAAGTCATCAAGTACCAGAAGCAGCTGCAACTGAACTACGTGGAGATGTACCAGAAGAACCAGCTCCTGGAGCACAAGGTGAACGAGATGAACACGAAGGCCACCAGCCCCCCACACAGCGAGGAGAAAAAACCATGGACTCCCTCCAGACTCGAGCGAATAGAGTCCACTGAGATTTGAGGTGGGACCAAGACAATACAACCTACATTTTTTATTGCTGTGCATGTACTACCTACTCAAGCCAGTGATCTTCCGAAGGATAATACGCTACCGTAGGAGTGGCGTGAGTCTGCTCGCACCAAGCTCCGTCACCCTTACTCTATACTTCTGTGCTCTGTAGGTACAATAACTGTGGATGTGCGTTGTTTTTCTATCGATAATGCGACATCTCTTTTGGTTTTTTTCCTAGTACAGCTGGTGAGGGTCAGTCGTTCTTTTGTAATCTGCCGTGACTGTTACTTTGCTAGAAGATGCCATCCCCTCTCCTACAATTCACTCTCTTTGGTTGGTTGTTTTGGAGGGTTGTATTTGGTTTCTTTGGTTTTCCAAGTATTTATGTGCAGCAAAACAGTTCAAAGTGGCAGGTTTTTTTTTTCCCAAGGCATTTTTAGCCACATTGGCTAACGGAGCAAAGCTCTCGGGATCATGAGCAAACTCACTGTTCTGCATCAAGCATCCTGTCTAGACGGCGGTCTTAGTGAAGTCAGTGGGAGGTTGGCCACTGATTTCAGTGAAACCAGACATATCTCTACCAGATGACTCCCTCTTGCCAGTCCATGGCTACCATGGTTGCAAGAGGATAGGACATCCCTGAGGAGCAGGATAAGCCTGTCCTGGTAACATAAGGCAACAAGGAATGATTACGCAGCAGGAGCCTCTTTGGAGGCTCAGCAGAGCTTGACATATGCTGTGTTTTCATTTTGTTGTGGTTTCCTTTGGCAGTTCCACTTCTCCCCTGGGTTGTGACCAACCCTGGGAGCAGAAATACCCTCCCACCTTTGCCTTCGTCCCCCTGTCCTTACCATAGACTCAAGCTGGCTACAGCAAGAAAATAACCTTGGAAATCCAAGCTAGCTTCCCTTCCCAAGAGCCCTCTTACTTCCTAAAATCAATGGAATCAAAGTTTGGGGAAGCCTCCAAACCTGTGGGATGTTTATGCAAACTGAAGCTTTAGCAATTTGCCCAAAAGTGGGCAATTGTGCAGTCCCATTCCCAAATAGATGATGCTTCAGTGCACTCTCTTGGTCCAGGGTCTACTTAAAAAATGGCATCCAAGCCTCGCTCAGGAGTTGCAGTGAGCACATGTCAACATTACTACTAGATTGCAAGGGGGCAAACGTTAGCCTTCAAATAGCACCCATAGCAATCCCAGGTGGCATCGTGCATTCCAAGGACAGAGATAACACAGGCCTAGCTTAAGAAAACACTCAGCTACTAACTCTGAGCATGAAAGCAGTCGTAAGAAGAGAAACGCTTAAGAACATGCAAGTGCTAATGCCCTGGCAGAATAATAACCAAATCCTATATGCACAGTCACTGAGAATGGTGCAGGCATCAAAAATCAGCACTCAGCTTTAAAAGGGGACGATTTCAAGGTCACTTTTTTACTGTGATCCACAGTAAAGAGTGAAAAATGTTGCAAAGTGGAGCTTGCACTGACTGGCAGTGGCCAAAGGACCAAAGCAAGAGGGAATTTTGGCTCTTTGCAGCTAGAAGAACAAAGCTAGAATTAGCACTGGGACATCTTGGGATGTCTATGTGAGGTGACTCCGGGGAGAGTTTGGCCAGATCACATTTCACCTGCACACCAAGTAAGAAACCTCAGGGGTTGAGGGGCTGAAGAACTTCCAGAAAAAAGCCCTGAACCTACTCATTTTCCACATTCCCTTCCCTGAAAGCTCCTCCCTCCACCAGGTCTGACCTTCAAGTTGGCAGCAAACTTCGCTGCGGTGAGCTCCAAACTGAGCAAAGAGGCTGAGCAGAAGAGAGGAGACCCCAGTTCATCCCATCAAGCTCCAGCCAAAGTCAACAGACATTATTACTGGGAAGGAACTGTTGGCAGTGATCACTCCAGTGGAAAATGGAGGTGTGAGATGAGACCACAGCATTTCAAGACCCTGGTTGAGGGAGCCTGGCTTTTCCAACCGTCTCTGCCTGTGTCTTTGGAGCTGGAAGAAGACACAATTCACCAGCTTGGAAAGCGGACTAGGTCAGGTCTGACCCCTGAAGAGTGTGGAGAAGAGTCCCACTACAAATCCTGTGGACACTCCAGTGCTTTTGGACATCAGCCCATGCATCCCACCGAGGAAGAAGGGCAGCTGCCAGCAGCCAACTTTGTCATGCTAAGGGAGACACCCACATGTGCTGCACAAACTTACACTTGGCCAGGCAAAATCCTAGAGCTTCCTCCGTTTCATACACTGGAGTGGCCTTCGAGATGGAGTCAAACATCCCGCAGTGTCAGGGTGGGAGATCTGGTGTCTTGTGTCATCTCGGCTTTCTGCGCCTCTCTTTCCACAGCAGATAAACCCACATTGTCTTCCTTCCCAAAGCCGTTGTGAGGCATCTGTGCTTGTGAAGACCTTTGCAGTCCTTGGGCAGAAGGGCAAAGCATTAAGACATTGCAAGAGGCTTAGTCTCAGACGGTCGTATGGTGTCTTTGAGACCACCACATGAAAAGCAAACTCAAAAGAAAGTGCCCTCACAAGATGGGCCCAATAACCTGGAGGGTCATTTTCACCTTTGCTCCTCCTCGCTCCACTGACATTAAGGTTGGTTTCCTACTAATCATCCCAGAAACCAGTGTTTCAGTCAGGGGCTCAAGCACACCCAGAGTGACTGAGTTTTGAGGATCTGCCGTTGAGAAGGTGTACATCGCAATTCCCCACCGCATTAACACCCAAGAGGAACGCACACCAGCATCACCCTGTGGGGCACCTTCTCACCAGAGCTACTTGTGAATCCACAGGCAGCAGAAGCAGGGTCTCATGTGGCCTCCACAAATACCTGGACCCAGTCAGCAGCAACCAGCCAAGCCCTCCAGCATGTCAGGTTTGCTCCGTCATCTTTTTCCTAGATCTTTTTTGCAGTGGTGTCAGGAATGAGAGTGTCTTGATGGACTCAGTGAAACCTGGAGGCACATGGGTTTGTCTGACTGCTGGAGAGGGCTGGACTGCCCAGGGACCCAATGGCCTCACAGTGCATCCATCAGGGACTGCAGAGCGTCTTGGGATGGAGCAGGAGCGACAAGGAGAGATTTTTCACCTTGGAGGAGGAAAGATGTGCTCATTTCACCTTCCTATTCACTGCATCACTTTGACCTAGAGTTTCGATCCAGATACGAGCAACCTCAACTGCAGCCGTTCCCTGGATGACAGAGGGCCTTGCAGACACCCTTTAAGATGTTGTGCTGCTTCCCTCTCTTGAGATTTGTCCAGTATCCCCCAAGCACTCAGCTGTCCTGCAGAAACCACCCCCTCTATGCTACAGTGACATAAAATACAGATGTTTTTGGCAAGTGACCCAGTCAAACTGCCATGAAGGATTCCTCCTCTTTGGGAATCCTCCCCAAAACTGGAAGCACTGCTCTTTATCACGTCTTCTCCCATGTGCTAGCACTGTGTGGCCACATAATGGTAACCAGTTTCTCTCAGAGGTGACTGCCCTTTGCTCAGCAAAATGATGGTGGGATGGACACCTGGGTTCCTGTTGTTTGTGCTCAGATCTGGCCCAAACAGGAGCTCACCTCGCTCTTTCCAGACCTTAACACTTTCACTCACTGGCTGGATGAAGTCTCCCATCACAAATTAAGTCTACACTGAGGCCCTGGGGTCTTCGCCTTGGAGCAAGACAGCCAAGACATGCCAGCCTGGTGTTTTGATGACATATCCTGGGAATGCCTATGGAGGCTGACATCTTTTCTCTTGGAGGCTTAGGCAGGGCTGATAAATGTTTCTGGCCCATGCCACTCAACTCAGAGTTTGGGCTTGACCATAACCCAGATATCTCCTCCACCTTTGCTCAGCCAGCTCTGGAGCTGATGGGATTCGGTGTGATGTACCACCTCACATGTAATTCTCCAAGTACTGCCCTCAGAATCTTGCACATGGTTAGTGTCTCCACTGAAACAACAACTTGCCACTGGCCAACAGCAAAAGCTGTGGTGACAAGGGTCTCAGGTTAATTGCCCACATGTGAGGTCCAGGAACATTAGAGATGCTCTGGGATACCTGATACGGGGGCTGGCCAATATGATCCATGACCTATGGGAGAGCCAGGCCAGTGGTGGGAAGACCTGGAGCATCTCTAGTGGCACATTACCCATGTGTGGGCAACTGAGTCATGCTCTGGGCTTGTCCATATGGTCATTATATGAGCAAACAGAGGACACTGATCACCTCCAGCAATTTCCATCCATGAGGATTTGGGCTAAGCAGGCTATCCTGATGCTAGGGAAGGTCTGAGCAGCCCCTCTTACCACTTGCTGCAAGTGGGGTTGCTTTGCTCCACCATCACTTCGAGGTTGGTTGCTGTTGCTGTAAGTTGCCAACCCAGCTGGGCTAGTTCCCCTCACGTAGCCAGCACCCGTGTCTCACCCTGGGTGTGAACGTCACAACCATCACGCGTTGTTGTGCTTCACACAGTCCCACTGAGCTTCTGCCGCTGTCTTGTGGCAGGCGGGTTCCTGCTGTCGCTGGCATCATGCAGGAGGGAGATCACCTCCGGCTTTTTCTGCACTCAAGATAGAAATCGAATTGTTGGTCTTGTGCTGCTACGTTATACGGAGACAAGTGTACTTGGATGTAAATAACAGCCCGGCTCTGTACATACAATGATTAAATGAAGAGACAAGAAAGCTCTGTGGGTTCTATATTGGTGAGTGGGATTGAGAGTACCCACAGATGCTGCGTTCAGGAGCTCCCCTTGAGCTTTTGCTGGCTGCACTGGAAATGGGGAGGCTCAGCACCTCCCAGGAAGGCGATCCGCTTGGGATTGGCTCCTACAGAGCAGCCCAGTGCCACTCCGTCCTGCTTCGATGCTTGCTGTCATCCTGAGCCAGGATTTGCAGTTGTCCCCTGGTTAAGGCTGAAGTCCCCTCTGCCCATCCTCACGTCGCACCAAGCCCCCTTACAAACCGTGGCTCCCAGCGGTGACCCCCTTGAGCCCTGCCGCCCATGAGCTCTGCCCATGGAAAGGACCAACCCACCCCACTCCTGCCCCTTGCAGTGGCACTTTATAGCTTGCTCAAGACAGCGAGCTCACAAGCAACATTGACCAAAGATCTCTGGAGGGCATTGGACTGCATGCTTGAAGCTGCCTCCTGGCTTTCCTGGGGAAGGATGAGGCCAATGTGGGCTGGGAAGAGGGAACAAGAGCTGGCACGGGACAGGAGAGGGCTTGGATTTCCCTGGGTCCCACCTGGGAACATTTGCAGGTCCATGAAGGGCCTCTTCTGTGGTAGATAGGACATGGTAGAAAGGAGTTCCTGGGTGAGCTGATCGTCCCCAGTTGGTTGTACCAGCATCCTCCACGGCCATACCATCCCTGGTTGGTTGTATCAGTACCCTCCATGGCCATGTCAACCAGTTCCACGCATTGCCCAAAGAGAGTGTGGACGAGGGGCTGTTCCCAGGAGACAGAATGGATGGATGTAGCTCCCCTTTTTTCCTGGGGAGAAGATGCACACCAAGTCATTACACTTGTCTTTAGAGAGACAAGGTCTCCTCCAGTTTAGCAGCAGACATTGCTACAGGGTCCAGTCCTGTTGTAGCTCACTGTGAATTGGCCAGAAAATGTATGTCCTGAGAGCTGGTGGTCCTGCTGGCTGCCCCCTTGGTGTCCTCTCCCCAGCTCACCCCAGGGCATCCTCAGCACCCTCCTCACCCGGGAACATTCTTCCAAGGTGAAGGCACTGTGGTCTTTGCTTCTCCTGCTTGGGGTGCTGATGGCACCTCTGCCCAGCTTAGCTCCATGAAGGCTCCTGAGCCTGGTCCCAGCCTTGGCAAGTGGAGTGTGGGCCAGTGGAAGCTCTGTGCTCCTTTGCCCACAGTGCTCCTGTGGATAGGTGCTCAGGTGGATCCGGCCTCCAGCACATGTTTCTTCCCCATATCTTTGCTCCCCAGCCATGCTAAGCCTTCTTCACTCCATTCCTGCCAAAACCATGAAAGTCTGCTGATGTGCAGGGACAGCCCTCGCTTCTGCCCTGGGTGGGAGCAGATTCAACTTGCCATTATCCTAACCCAACCCTTCAGCCTAAGCCTTGAAAGCCACTTTATAGAGTTACTTTTCATCAACACTTTTTGCTAAAGGTCTGCTCATCATGTTGCCTGTGTCCTGCTACTCCTCTGTCCCAGCTTTCCAGACTCTCCTGCCTCCTTTTAGATCATCACCATCCCCATTGTCCCTGGAGCAGTCAGTGCCTCTCCCAGATACATCTGAACAAGTCAAAGATGAAGCACAAAGCCCCCACTGAGCGGCATGTCCTGACCCTGCCCTCAGGGGAGCTTTCTAGACTACTGATCCTCACCTCTTCATCATTCCCATTCTCTAGATTGGCCCTATGTTACCTCCAAGAGCAATCTTGCTTCTTGCTGAAGGACATCCCATGGCTTGCAATCACTTGAGATCACTGTACAGGGCTTCACACCATCACAACACCACACCCAGCCATCTCTGGGGCTTTCCAGCCTCTGGAAAGACAGGGGTGTGAGGGTTGTAGAGTACCCCTGTTCTGTAGGGGGCACGCAGCACCTATGCCACCTGGACCCCAGCATATTGAGGGGTTGGGTCACATCCAGCTGTTTGCAGATGTTGGCTTTCCAACAGAATGTTCCATGCTGGCAGTGCAACTGCTGGCAACACCAGAAATGAGCCTCTGCATCTCCAGGACAAGCTTCCTCCCTGGTTGTCCCAACGAAGGGGATCGTGTCAGGTCTGGAGCCTGGGACAAGCTCTGACACGCAGGGCTGTGTCGTCACGGCTCTTTTCCAGACCTGCTTTCTCAGGCAGGAAGTCTCTGCTTTCTGTCACAAAGCAATAGGTTTTTCTAGAGAGATTTAAAAGGGACTATTCCCATCTCTGATACCTGCAGGCAAGCTAATGTTTCCTTGAATACCTTCATAGCTCCAGCCCCAGGCTCTCCTCCTTTGGAAAGGGATGAGAGATCCAGTCTGGCTCCAAATAACCACCAACAGTTTGAGCTTGGCAGTCCCCATCTGCCTGGAGAGCCCAAAGCTGCCCAAATCCAGCAGGCCACCAGTCTGGGTCCCCAGGAGGTGTGGTCCATCCCCCTCTGGTGCCCATCCCATGGCTGTTACTGGGTCTCTGCAGCAGGTCTCCTCCATTAGCTCACCCACGTGGGAGCCGCTGCGTCCCCTGGGGCATCTGAGCTGACAGAGTCACGTTCGGTGACAGCCTGACACCAGTGGGAACCCATGGCGCTGGCTCTACTGTTGCTGGGAGCCAGGCCATCCTAGGAGCCCTCTCGGAGGAGAAGGTCCCCTTTTCCCCATGGGTTGCACGTGGGTTCCCTTCCAGCAGCGGAAGAGAGCAAAACGTGCGCAGACAGAACTCCACCACTGGTGCGAAAGTGTTCAAGCACCACCAGTGCACAAACAAAATGCTGCACAACCGGCCAATGTGTCTATGCAGTCCCTTTCCACGCAGCGGCGTCCCCGCAGAGCCCAGCCCAGGGCTGGAGCTCCTCCAAGGTGTCTTCGTTTGCACTCACTCGGACCTGGTAAACGCTGTGAGCCAAGAGGAATCCCTCTTGGCCTTTGCCTTGCACCGGGCAGTATGCTTGTGAGGGTTTCCTCATCCTAAATCGATGCACGTCGCTTAGTCACCTGTCTTCTGCATCTGTTCTCCAGCAGAACAATAGGTGTCCCCCCCCACTTCCCAAAAACCCAGCTCCCCGATGGGAGAACGTCAGGTTGGGCCAGCCGGCACCTCCGCGCAAGCCTC
>NW_010176730.1:0-305 GCF_000695765.1 Mesitornis unicolor | reverse complement strand
CCGCCGCTCCACCGCCGGGTGAGCTGCAGGCCGTGTCTGTGTGTAGGACCTCTGCATTAGACCTTTTCGTCCAACGTTTTGGACCTACCCGACTGTAAATTCAACCCCAGCCTCGTGCTTTCTTTCCTCTCGTTCGTTTCTTGGCGCCTCGGTCTCTCTCTCTGCTCTTACTGTGAAGTCAAACCAGAAGTGTTCTGAACTCGACTCCGTTACTGTTTTGTTCCTGCGTCGACTGTTGCTGGTTCTCCGAACTGCGTTTAACGAGACATTGCAAAAATCAAGTAAAAAGAAAAAAAAATCAAAAA
>NW_010176729.1:19348-35599 GCF_000695765.1 Mesitornis unicolor | reverse complement strand
CCGAAGCTGCCTCTTGCAAGGGCAGGGAGGAAGGCAGCCCTCCTCTTCCTAGATAGGGGCTATTTGCATTTTAAATGACTTGGAGCACGCCCCTAACGCACGGTATCGGAGTGGAAAGTTTGTCCTCAGGTCTCCCAACGACAACAACAACAAAATAATTAAAAAATATGTATTTGCTTTCATTGCAATCCAGCGGAAAGGCACGGTGATTATCCTGGCTGGTTTGTTTTGAGTAACACGAAGGTTTCTGGGCTCATCTGGCATGTCTGTTTTTCCATCTATTATTATCCTATCCATCTCCCAGCACATCTCCAGCCTCTCCCTGTGTAATCTCTCCCCCGGTGTCTCCATGCACGCTCCTGTCTCCAGCTGCGAATGTGTCCTGCTCTGCCCGCCTGTCAGGCGCAGGTCTCTGGGTCTGTAGGTTGGGCTTTTGCTTTTGCTTTTCCTACGTTTGGTGGATCCATGGTCACGGTGTTAGTGAGAAGTCGCTTACAACCAGGTGACTACAGGGGAATTAAAATGAGGAAGCGAAGCTCGCGGGGGATTTCTCTTCGTTCGGAGGCGATGCTTGGGTGTCTCTTGTCATCAGGGTGCCTCCGGGTGACCCAGCAAGATGAGGGTCTCTCTGGAAGAACACTTCTTTCTGTTTAATATTGCTGGTGCCATTCTTCCTGTTATTTATCAAATCACATGCTAGAAAACAGGTTTCTTCATAATTCTCTTTTTTAGAGAGAGATAAAAGGCATCAGCACCTTTGTGCGCACTCCCAAGTTTAATATAAAGACTTTTGTTTGCTGGCAAGGACAGTTTCAAGTGTGCGATGCTTTTATTCTTTTAGGGTGCCTGTTTTTGGGCCCGCACGGGTACGGAGATGAGATGATGTTTGCCACAGCGTTTGGGAAGTGGGCGCATAGAGTTGGGATGTGTTAGAAAAGTCCCAGAGAGGGCACTGCTTGTGTGTTCAGGAAACACAACTTGAGGTCTTGTAAGAGTCCCTCAGGATGTAGTAATTCACGAGGAGTGTAGCAGTGTGTAATCGATGTTCTTCAACCCTCTTTTTAAAGCCTGCTCATAAACCTAGCAGTGGCGTGGTGTTTTGGTAGGCTTTTATTTCTTAAATAGAAACAAACCACGGCAGGGGATCATCTGGGTCATCTAGTCTCATTCCGTGCAATCACACACTGGGTTTGGTCTCTCTTTGTACTGCTCAAATATCCGCAAAACCAAAGTTATCTTTTGAAATGATTGTGCAGTTAAATAAAGAGCCTTGTGTTTTTGTCAAGCTTATGTTATAGCTATGAATTAGGATTTTTTAAAATGTAAATATCGGGACTAGTTCTGTGATGTTGGTTAGAAAACTTCCCTTTCCAGTAAAAAAACCAAAACAACAAAAACACAATTGGAACTGAAGACGCTACCAGGGTAGTTAAGAACGTTTACAAATGGTATTTTTGACTCTGCCTTACTTATGCTCTGCATTTTCCCTTGTTTTCTTCCTCTCTGAAGCAGCGGGCACAGAAGCTCGTGCTGGCTCCAGCTGAGTGCTTGCTCTTGGCCCTCCGCCCGCTGCTAAAGATGGACCCAAGGCAGGCTCCTCTCGTTGCTCTCATGTAGTTCCTATTTTCTTGTGCGTATGCCTTGGCTCATCTTGCAGCCAGCTCTTTCGGTTTAACTCCGCAATTGTGCTCGCTTTCCTGGCTGATGTGGAGTAATAGACATTAGAGAGATGGAGAGAACCGATTGCGGGTCGTGCCTGGTCCATCCCCCAGGGAACATCACAGCATCGCTTCCAGCAGAATATTTTCAGATGCTTTGTCCAACCTAGTTTCAAATGTCTCCAGTGACTGGAATGCCATTCCAGCCGCCAGCTCACATTTGAAGGTGGAATAAGGAAGATATAATTTGTTCTGTCCTAGGAGACTCCTATACCCTTGTCTGAGATGCACAGCCTTCTTATCACTATCTTTACCAGCCTCCGTTGCTTTAAACCCACCTGCATGGTGGCTAAGAGCCCTTTCAGGGTCAAAAATGCTTCCTTTGGGACTCACAAAGACCATTTTTAGATGGTTAGAGGGAGGAGGTCACCCAAGAAGGGGAACAGTCTTCAAGCAACATTACCCCATCAGAGAATGGAGCTGATTTTAAAGAAGCAGGAGCTGCAGCTTGCACAGGGAGATGCTGAGAGCATCAGTAGTGGTGTAGAAAGCAAGAGGGATGTATGGTTTAGCTGGATAAAAACACTGATTTTGTTGGATTATCAGCTGGAGACTTGTAGTAACACCAAACCTGTTCCCAGGAGCAGTGCTGGAAAGCCTGAATTCAGTGATCACCTGCAAAAGGCTGCTGCTGGGTGTGGGTTACAGACTGGAGGGTGTGCAGGGTAAATGGGAGTTTCGCTTGGTGTCTGCCGGAATTCTCACCGAGATGATTTCCTTCATGATGCTGAGATTTTATCTTGGTCCTAATTATGGTTAAGGTGCTTCATAGCCATCCGTTTCATAATTTTGTATTTAGATCACTAGTGACACTCGAAAAGTTAAGGGCCAAGAGATTGCTCCATTAGAGTTCGCTGGGCCAGAATTAGACACTGTTTATGAAGCACTCGATTCCCACTTAGGCTGGATTTTTGTAGGAATTTTTCATGCTGGGCATGAGCTAATTTGAAAACTTGAATAAATGACTCACAGTGGACCTCTTGCAAAAGGCTGGCTGCTGTTGCTGGACCTGGAAGCTGGAAAGGGGAAGAATATGCACCCACGTCTGACCAATAACAGCACTGGCAAACTCTTATATACACTCGAGGAATTAAACAGTCGATTTAAATGTGGTCTAATGAACTCTCTTTGCTTTTTTTCCAGCTTGCTATGGAATTGTCCAGGTTCCAACTGGACCCTGGTTCTGTCGGAAATGTGAATCTCAGGAGAGAGCCGCCCGGGTGGTGAGTACGGAGCACACCTGTATTTACACTAAATACGTTCATTCAATGCCTGTCATGTCTCTTCTGGAAGCAGCGTGGTCCCCTGGCATTTCAGCACAGCTGTGATTGTAATCCCAGCTCTGCCTCTAACCTGCTTGTTTATACAATAGGAATAATTATATCAGGTTATTTTATACAATGCTGTTAGCCATTTTGATGAAAATGCTGCCAGAGGTACTTTTAAGCAAGTTCTCATTGACAAACTTTTTGAGTCTACAGACCTCAATCTGCTAAAAAATAATGGCCTTCTTCTAAAAGGTGGTTTTCTTGCTGTTTTTTCCCTATAAAACTCCTCGGGAAGTTTTGGAGTGGAGGGAAGTTGGCATCACCTGAGATGCCACTGCACTGTCAAAGTTATCATACTGCCTGACAGGGTGGATTGGCATTCGTATCTTGCCGCAGCAGTCTCCTACATAAAGTCTGTAAAACAGCAGAGAAAAATGACAGGAAGCTGGATCAGGGTTTAGTTTCTGCCTAAGTAGCAATTTAGCAGTACAGAACACTTTACAAATGTTCTTAATTAATTCTGGCATTTCCCGGTGAGGCAGGAAAATGGAAACAATCAGGCCAGGGCTGCCTCTGAGGTCCGTCTATGTGGCAAAGTTATTTGTGCAGTAAACGCGGCTGCGAGAGGCACACCAGCTACTTGGCAGTAACGTCCTATGCGCATCCTTATCAGATACGGCTGCACCAACCAACTGCTGAGGCACCGGGTGTAGATCTTTACTGTGTTGGTTGTGCCGTGGATGCTGTTGTTGCCATGCAGTAAATCTCAAATAGCTTCCCCACTTTGCTCTCTTAAAAATGAATTTAAATTTGGCTTTCCTTAAATCTAAAAAGTCTCAGTCAGCACAAACGTTTATTAATGCCTGCACTGCTCTCTGAACTGGATTAGCTAATTTTTTTCTGAAGTACACACTTCGCGAAGCTGATGGAGATGACCTCTGAATCTGTCGATCTGTGCAGGCCTGAGCAAATAGCGTGCTCCATCTCAGCTGGGCTTTCTGCTTGCTGCAGTACAAAAGTTTAATCTGTTTCACAGATGGGCGAAGAACTTGGCAAAGATGAGTGAATGGGGGAATTAGGTATCTGTGCCATGCTTTCCACATTGCATTAACTCGTTCCTCATTGGATATGGGAGTGTAAACAAGACCAGACTTTCAGACCTGAGCACTTTTCCCATTGTAAGATGCTGCTTTTATGTGCGCTGCAGTAAAGAAGATCAAATGAGTCTTTGAGTGGTTTTACGTCCTGCAGATAGTTTCATAGCAAAGAAAGGAATTTGGATTTCATGGGCCTCCTTCCCCCTGCTCTCCCAACCGTGCAGGCAGAGTGAACCTCCTCAACGTTAGCTACAATTCAATGCAAGCTGTAGTAATACATGTACACACAAGTCCTCCTCACCTGTGCTCGCTGCAAGGACTGTAACTTTTCCCTTGCACATTATACGCTTCAAAGTGGCTCTAAGGTATCCAGAAAACAATACCCCCGTAGGTGGCTCCTGATTTAACTTGCCCGCGGTGAAATCTGTTAGACAGTGTGTGGTGGGCTTCAGTCATGCCATTCAGCCCTGCTCCGAGAATAACCGAACAGTGATAATCTCCCTTCCTCAGCAGAGCTGGGGATGATTTCCTATCTAAATCCCTCACCTTTTCAGTTGAACACCAGCAGTCATAGCAACAGACACGCAGATGGGTAAATACTTAAAAAGAATCTAGTTCTTTGATGTAGAAAACAGCATGATCAGAGTAAGGGAAATGAGTCAGGTCTTAGGAGATCTGTGCATGGCTCTGCTACTAAAACACTTTGAATTTGTGCTCTGTGGTCCAGTGAGGCTGGAGGATGTGGCTCTTCCACTGCACATCCCTGTGCCTGGCTTTCTCCAGCTGTAAAAGGGGCACAATCAGCCTGCAGACGCTGCCTTGAGGATCTTGAAGGAGGGATGCTGCTATTTGAGCACAAAAAACACTGACAACAACAGCAGGATGAATTGATATTTGTGTTTCTTTCATAATGACTGTGTGGCAAACTCCTTTGAAAAACAACAATGTTTTTCTTCCCACATCTGCCTTCGTAGGAGAATCGTAAAGAGGTTTTCAAGCTTTGTCCATAACAAACAGATTTGTTGTCTAAATATTGATACTTTTGCTTTCAAAATGAGATATGGAGGCATGGAGAACACTGCATTCCTTAGTGAGTGCTTTGAAACATAGGTCTCTTGGTTTCTGTGTCTCTCCTTCCATCCCCTCTTCGGCTTTGGAAAGAGAGCTCAGAAGCCCTAACTTCAGTCACCAAGTGTAGACCCTTGGTGGTAGATCCTGGAGTTAGAAGCCCCAGGGGGTCAGGAGCTCTAACCTTACCCAACACAACCTGGTATAAATCAACCAAGCTCTGCTCTTTTCCCAGAGTGGAAATAAAAACCCTGGAGACTGCCTGGGCCTGTGCAGGTTGAATAAAAGGAAGAGGTACCGCTAATCCCTGCTTCTAACCCCTCCTCAGATGCTCAGGTCCCTAAAGGATGCCGGGGATGCTATTGTGCTTACAGTAAGCAACTGAAAGCCCATCCACTTTGTAATCAAATTGTCTAGGAAGCCCGGTGAGCTGCAATGGCCAGAGGGCACTCATGTGAGGGATCATGTGAAGGCTTTAGCTGTCATTTTGAGGCAGGGCTATTAAAAGTCTTGTGTGGGGCCGATGGAGCTGTTAACCCCTCTTGTTACAATCAGAGCTTTGCTAATCGCATGGTGGGAGAGCCGCTTTGATCTGAGGGGTGGAGGGGAGAGCGGAGGGGCCTTTTCAAGTGCAAATTTCTTATTACAGTGTCTCAGTTAACCCAGTTCTTTTTCTGTCTTGGCTATGCCGGGCTTTCCATAGTAATTGTGAGAGCAGCTCTCCAGCCCTCTGGCAGCCTGGACCTAACCAGGAGCAGCGAGAAACCCCTCCTGTGGTCACCCCTCCACGTCTCAAACTAAGTTGCAGGGAAAATGAGGCACAGGCTGTTGACAACAGCACTGGGCTTTGTCCTCTCATCTCTGATTTATACATTATCGCAGGGATTTTGGTGCTTGCCAAAGGTGCCCGTTTGACAGCCCTGCACGCTTGACTCCTATGAAAGCGTCAGAGGATCATGTTGAGCCATAGCATTGCAATCCTATTTACTGTGTCCGTCTGTCCAGGAGGTAAAACTTCAGCAGAGGAAACCTTGAGCTTGTTTGAGGAAAACCATCTTTGTGGAAGGTCTGTGGGGACTGCTCTGTGGCAGAGGCTTTTTCTTGTGGCCAGTTATTGCTCAGTAGGTTGGTGTTTTTCAGGGCATGGAGCACCTGCCCCGTTACGCTCATGATCGCAGTGAAGCAGATCCTGCATACTCATAGCCGCACAGTCCTCCATCTCGCTTTGACACCAGGCACCTCATTTCAGAACTTGCTGACGAAGCATGTTTTTTACAGAAAAACGGGGCTTTTTTGTTTTGTTTTGTTTTGTTTTGTTTTTAACGAATCGGACATTTCTACTAGAAGAAAAAGGGTTGCGTGTCGTAGATTTTCAGGCCTTTTTTGAAGTCAAACAAAACAAAACAAAAAGCACGTAGAAATTTTCCATGGGTGATGCCATGAGAAGACAACGGCCGTTTTCAGGTGTCTCGGCCTAGGAGGAGCCCTCAGGGCCGGGACCGTGTTCCCCCATGCGTGGCATCACGCCCCGAAACCACCCCAGCTCCCGCCAACGCTTCACAAGGGCGTTATGATGGGGAGAAAGCCGTTACGTGGCGATCGGCCGGTGTGGAGGCCAATGTCAGCTGGGCAGGGATGAAATTAGCGAGGGAGGAAAAACAAGGGCAGGGCCTCACTGTCCGCCATGAGGCGAGGAATGGCGCCTGGGGCCATGGTGCTGGGTTTCCTCGGCTCTTGCTGTCTTGCCTGGGTGGATCCTCTCTGACCCTGTGCCTCCCCCTCACCTGTGAAGCCTGTCCCTGCCCCAGCCATGAGGGAGACCCTTTGGTGGGTTTGGAGCTGCCACTGGCCTTGGAGGCCTCCCTACCCGGGGCCTTGGCATGAGAGGCTCATCTCCCATCACCACGTGGCTGCTGGCCCCCTAAGGAAGAGATGGCGTATCTTCTCCTCATGGTTTTCCCCAAAAGCAGCCATTAGTGAGCATGGAGAGGGGCACAGAGTCGCTTCCGTCCCTCACAGCCCATCATGGTCCTGTGCCTCTGGCCTTCTGCCCACCATGATGGCACTGAGGGAGCTTCCTCCACCCTCGTGGGTGGCAGGGACTCTCTGACACTGATGTTCCCCTCATGCCCTCCTCGTCCCATCTCAACCCTCCCTCGGGCTGGGTTTGGAGGAAGCAGGGTGTCCAGGCTGCCATGGCCTCCATACCCCACTAGCAAAAATGTCACGGCAGCCTCACCCTCCTCTCATGAGACTGGAAAAAATATCGCAAGAGAAAGAGAGAAGGAAGGAAGGAAAGAGGCAAAGATAGATAATGGTTTCTTTTTATTTGCCTTCTGCTCTCTGAGTCATGGTTTTCAGTTTTACTCCCCAACCACAAAGACTAATTTCTTGTTTTTAAAAAGCCCCGTGAAAGTCAAGGTTCGCTTGTAGCCCGTGGCTCTTGGTCTGAGGCTTTAAATACATCCATGACAGACAGGACGATATCGAACTGTGTCAGAGTATCTTCTTGCACCCAAACCGCTCTCAGCCCTTCCTCCACTTCCTCTCTTTGAAAGCAGCCAAATCTTTCATAAGCATGTTGTAAGTGAATCATCTCTTTTCTGGCCCCACACCCCTGGGAGTTAGATTAAACTTCTTGTTTCTGCTTAATTTCAAGAGATGTGAACTGTGTCCCCACAAAGATGGAGCCCTGAAACGGACCGACAACGGAGGTGAGTACCTCTGCGCAGAGCCGGGTATGTTGTGCAGAGCCTCCAGGGACTCAGCAGCTGTCCTGGGCACAAAATAATTCATTTTTGAGCCTATGTCACCAGAAAGGGAAGGCTGGAGGCTCCAGAGGAATGAAAACACTCTGCCTTTTTCTTACAAAACTTCACATTATGAAGCCTCCATGGTGAGAAGACCTTTCCCTGTCAGGGAGCCTGCCTGGCCTCTGGCTGGCATCGAAGCACATCCCCTGAAATGTGCCTTTTCTTGAGTGTAACCTCGCAGGAATCGGTGCATGATCTGGCATTGTTTACAGAAACGTGGATGTTGCCAAGTTATGTGCTGCATGCTTGCACAGCAGCAGTGTGATCCTCCAGCTAACAGAGCCTTGAGTCCCCACCGAGAGCAGGGACCAGGACGCAGTAAAGATGTTTTTCTCTGCAGGATTTATCTGCTCTTCGTCGATGCTCCCCAGCCTCCGGTGCTGTGAAGTACTGTGGAGTCTGATTGCAATTGTCAGAGCTTGTAGCTATTGATGCTGCTAGCTGTGTAGATCAAACTTAATTTTTCTCAAAACCTCATTTCTCTGAAAGGCTTCTGTACCTACCTGCCACTTACCTTAATACAGAAAGAGTTAAATTAGGCAAGGAGGTCTTTATTCTGATTGATCCCATATTTAATGAAGAAGCCCTAAGTCCAGGATATTTTGTATTTTTGTATTTTGTATCAGCTAGAGCTGGCTGTAAGTGCCAAAAGCCTTGGTGCAATAGCTCAAGTATTGTGTTGGGGGATTGTTTTATAATAACATAGCATCTTCTTCCAAACGTGTTATTACATGGTTTGGTCAGGTCTGTGTAGACAGGCACAAGAAGTGTTACAATCATGTCATTGCACAGAATTATATTGCCCAAGTACTTACGGTGCTGTGTGATTCTGTAATCATGGAGTTTGGTTCTGCCTGCCCAGGTGAATCCATCCTCATTTTAGCTAAACCCTTATGGTGCAGTAGCCATACAGTACGAATTAGCTCCCAAAGACTCCTGACCTTCAAACTTTCTCAGTTCTGTCCTGACCAGATGGAATTTCAACTTACACATCTGATTTGGGAAGTGTCTTGGTGGATTTAGATTTTAATCTAACTTGGCTTGCTGAAAAAGGGCCTTCTTTAGCCGTTGATAACAGCCAATAAAGGGAGCTTTGTTTCCAGTGGCATGGGGCTACACGTCAGACCTGTCCCATCAGCAGCATTTACTGCTTGGATGCTTTTCTTGGGTTTGGTGAGGTCTTCAGCTCTGGGTCTCAGATCCTGAGGGACTGCTTTTAAGAATGACAAGCGTTGTACATTTCTTTTCCCAAAGAAACCTCTGCCTTTTTATTTAATCTGGAGGTGGTATCTGTCTATCTTTCACC
This sequence comes from Mesitornis unicolor, assembly GCF_000695765.1. Lineage (NCBI taxonomy): Eukaryota > Metazoa > Chordata > Aves > Mesitornithiformes > Mesitornithidae > Mesitornis > Mesitornis unicolor. Next base: position 26,329 of record NW_010176729.1, on the reverse strand, counting down.
CACAAATGATTTGATTCCTAACCAAGTTACAACAAGCAGTATTTCAAATCTGACACCTAACTCAAGCTGGCTCCCTTCCTACACTCCCTTCCTTCCCTCCCTCCCATGTTTGTCTGCAGCCCTGTCTGAGTTCAAGACTCCTCTGGGTTGCCCTGCATGACTCTACTCTCTCTTGTTTGCTTCCCCAGGGTGGGCCCATGTTGTCTGTGCTTTGTACATCCCAGAGGTGCAGTTTGCCAACGTGCTCACCATGGAGCCGATTGTCCTGCAGTACGTACCCCACGACCGCTTCAACAAGGTAAGGCCATCTCTTTCTCTTGTCCGAAGGGTACTTGGCTTTTTGGGGTCATCTTATTCTACCACATCTCCTGTGCAATTTATGTGAATTTCCAGGTACTCCAGTTCCTTTAAAAACAACTAACAAAAGTAAATTCTTGCAAAGAACTTTTTGTTCCTCAGTTTCTCTCTTCCCCAGCTTCCTGCAACTTGAGCAATCTCTGCCTTGGAGTTGCATGTTGGTTCCTCCACATTTTGATTTGACACAGTTGTTATTTGGGGAGAAAAAGATGATGTGAGTTTTATGCATGCCACTGAGAAATATCCCAGAGATGTTGTCACAGGAGGGAGGTGACTGGACACAGAGTTACGAGTGAACGAGGGCAGTGAAGTAGACATTTTATCTGCCTCTTTCAGTGAGCACTTTGTATTATTTTTATTTTTCTGCAGACCTGCTACATCTGTGAGGAGCAGGGCAGGGAGAGCAAAGCAGCCTCTGGAGCATGCATGGCCTGTAACCGACACGGCTGCCGACAAGCTTTCCACGTCACCTGGTGAGTTCCCCACGGCATCCCCCCTAAAATAGCCCCAGCTGTTGGCTTTGCTGCACTAAATGGGTGGTGTGGGGAGTTGGGCTGATGGCCCTGGATTTGTTTTGTGCAAGGAGTATCTGGGTATCTTGTCCTTGCTCAGTTTGTGAGGGGAACTTCCCCAGGAAGGCTGAGGTTTCACCAGGGAGCCTGCTGAAAAAGGAGGCTGGGGATTTCCCTGAGACTATGTGGAATCCAAGAGGAGAAGAGATGAGTCACAACCCAGGAATGTTCCTTCTCCAGCAGTGCACATGTGAGAGTATCATCTTGATGATGTGATTTTAAGGGCTGATATCCTCGTGTACCCTCGCAGCCTCAAAACAATGGTGCCTATCATCTGAGCAGGGAGATTCCCAGCTTTACATGGGTTCCTTGCTTGTGATACATCTTCTGTTGGAATCGTTACTGCTCTCCCAGGCCTCCCTTACAAAAAACAACAATTGCAAGACTATCTGGTAGGAAAGTACTGACAATTTTGGAGATCTTAATATGAATTAAAATTAGTCTGGACTTTTTTTCCTCCCTCCTCGCACACCACTTGGCAAGCAGAACAGGAAACTTCAAGACCCTGCCTAGGTATCCTGAACTGTTCTTTGCCCTTTGATGGGATATGTGGTCTGGCTGTACAACTTGCTTTATTTTCCTCCTAATTTCATGTATTTCAGTGCCCAGATGGCCGGCCTCTTATGTGAAGAGGAAGTCCTAGAAGTCGACAATGTCAAATATTGTGGCTACTGCAAGTACCACTTCAATAAAATGGTGAGTTTCTTCATCTCTGCAATGGAAATTTTTGTCAGATAAAAGGCATTGCCTTCATTCTAGATTGTGTCTGAACTCAGAGCAGTAAGAAATTCCAAGAACACATAAACAAGGTCTGCAGCCTCCTTCCCTTTTCAGGCATTCAGTCCAAGTCGCTTAGGAATAAAGATTAATTTATATTTTGCATTTCTATAGCATTTTTAAACCCATTTTCAGAACTAGGGGTTGAATTCTTCCCATTGGTTTTGGCTTCTCTTCTCTGTGTGGCTGAAAGTTAAGTCCCAAGAAAGGAGGGCAGCCCTGGTGTTTGATGCTCCAGGGAGTTAGGGGCATTGCTTAGACATGCTGGGCAGGAGGGTAACACAGAGCAGCCAGGACTTCTGCCTGAGGACAGAGACAGCGCAGAAGAGACACGGAGTCATTCACTGTTTGAGGGATATTTGGGGCAGAGGACTTCCCCTATTAATTACTGTACTAAGAGGAAAGAGAGGAACCCTTTTCCTGCTCTGCATAATTAGTAGACACCTGCTCTCCCCCCTGCAGCAAAAAGGAAACGCGATCCTCTCCCTCCAGCTTTGTGTCTCAGTGGCTCCTTTGTTGCTGACCTCTCCCACTTTCCTTCCCGCTTATCAGTGCTATCACACACAGTGACTGATGTCCCGAGCTTCCCTCAAAGTCAAACTGGAGGACACCTTCCCTGCCCTTCAGGTACCCTCGGTATCTGACACAAGTGTAGCTCTGGATCAAGTTAACTGATGCCGAGGTAGATAGCAGAGTTAGGTCCTGCATGTGGTAGGCAAGCCAGGTACTGTAACTTTGCTCACTGTAGCAGTGAAAGCTGGACTCTATAACAGTGTCCTCTCTCTCTTTTTGGTTTTTTTTTCTGCTCTCCAACTCCTCTCCTCTTCCCCGCTTACCTCAGAAGACCTCACGTCACTCTGGAGGTAGCTCCTTCATCGCTGGAAGAAGGAGTCGATCCACGTCCCCTGCCCAGGAGAAGCACGTATCCCACCACGAAAGGCCAAAGAAGGTAAGAGAGCACCCGTGGCTCCTCAGGTGAGCCCTGCCTCTGCGGCATTTCACAGCCAGAGATGTCAGTAGTGGCTGCGTTTATTAAACAGGCCTCTAGAAACGTGTATGCAAATGGAGCAGTGCAGCAGTGGGGGCTGTGAGGTCAAGTTTGCATGTTCAGATTATGCCAGAGGTGTCCTGGCAGAACATGCTATGAAACGGGAAACTTTGCCCTCTCTGTCTTGTGGTGAGTCTGCTTTGAGGTGACGCCGTGCTTTGGTTTCCAGCTTCAGGGTTGATCTGTGTGGAAGTAGTTGGGGCTGTGGTTTTAAATGCAGCCGCTTGAGAGCATAAACTTGAGGTCGTTGTCCTCAGATCCCAGAGTCCAAGTTTTAAAGGACAAAAAGATACTGATTAGTAATCCACGTTGTGAGCAGCAGGTTCATTGTAGGCAAGAACAATAATTAGTATAAACTAGGTAGTACGTTTTTGGATAGATTAGGCAGTCACAGAGTTTCCACCTGCTTCAGGTCTACCTGTGAAAAGAGTTTATCTTCATTAAATGATTATTTAGAAGAACATCACATGCCAGATCTGACTGGAACCATGGTTATTTATTTAACTCTGCTGGTTAAGACATACTCATCAAAACTGCTGCAGTGTTACAGGACTTGTTAACAGCACACCAAGGTTCATCATTAACCAGCTGACTCACATGATGAATGCTCTTATTTCAAGGAAAAGCAGCAGTGGATGTAAGACAGAATCCCAGCGGACTCTTGGGTGCTGGCAGGGGTGCAGGCTCCAGTGGGGAAGGGTCTGCACCAAAAGAAGTGAGGAGGCCAGAGGCTTGTGAGGTATTTGTTATTTATAACAATAGTCGTAGAAGGCAGGACATGTGTTTTTTTTTAGGATTGGGGTTCTAAGGCAAGTGGCAGCAGAGTAAGAAACCTTCCCTATCCCTTGAGACAGCTTCTTCAATATAAAGAATCCACAATACAGGCCTGCCACCCTCCTTTGCACCCTGTCTATCCAAAGCAGTGGGGTAGGATCTGAAGCAGAAATAACTTATATAGGGATACTCTCAGTGTGGCCAGATAGTTTTTAATACTTTATGGGCCATATCCTGGTTTTTGCTAGCAGAAATCCAGAGTTACTCTACCAAGCAACCGCTGGATATATTCCACTGTAGTCAAAAGCCAGATTTACCTTGTGGTGTGAACACAATTGGTGATAGCTCTGCGCATCACAGTGCGAATCTTTCCAGTCTTGCCATAGGTGTCCGGCTGTTTACTTCTGTTTTATTTGTTTTTATCTTGTTGCAGTAGGCTTCCTCACAATGCGTAAAGGATTTTGAATGGTAATGGTAGTGACCCACATCCAGAAACAGCCCGATGACGCTCCGGTGGGTTATGTGGCCTAAGTCTGATGGATCTCAGCCCAGTGTTCAGGGGACAAGGGCATCCCAAGCAGCGTGGCCACCAGTTGACACTGACTGACACCCTCCTGGCATGCCCAGCTGAGACTCCATAAATCCTGCGGGCAGCAAAGCCACCTCCTTCTTTATTTACAGAGGTTATCCCGCAGTATCCAGTTTGAAACGTTGCCCACCATGTCCATTACGTGTCTGGGACGCTTGCCCAAACCGTACCTGATACACGGGCAAACAAAGTGAACCTCCCGTACAAAGTGGCGCCGAGGCAATGGATTTCCTGCGGCCGCTGAAGCTGAAGCGGACGGGGAGTATTTACTCCTCTTGTGTGCTCAGCTGCTGCGAGGAGGGGAGGGAGGGAGGAAGAGCATCTGTGCCACGGCCGGGTAGCGAGGGCTTGGCACAAGGTGAAGGGCTGTACTGGAACGTGGTATTTTTAGCCAACAAGCAGGCGGAGGGGGTGGAGGAGAGGGCAGGAGCGGGGAAGATTGACGGCGGCTTTGGAGGGCTCAGCTGTAATCATAACTGACAGACTGCGCGAGTCCAAGGCTGGCGACCGGACGAGGGTTTTTCTATATTTGCACAGCTTCTGGTGGCGGGGGTGGGAGCGCGGTCACGCGCCTGGCAGGTAGGAGCAGGGGAAGTGCTGCTTTGCTTGGAAAGCAGGTCAGCGCCAGGGGGAGAGCGAAAACAGGAGGAATATGGGGTTATTTATAGGCTTCTCAGTGGCGCTTGCCACTATTGTTAGTCTCTGGGTTCCTCGCAAACGTGCAGAGACTCCGTCTCACTGCTGCCTCACCACTCGTCCCCTCCTGATGGCTCATGGCTTTGCGAGCAGCGGATCCTGTGGAGGCCCCTTCCAGGGTCAGGATTGCAAGTGCAAAATCAACACCTTCCACTTAGAGAGGGGGAGTCAGCATGGAAAGGGGGCTGAGTTGTGCAGAGCACAGGGCAAGGAAGGCACTTCCACGGATGTTGGGTAGTTTTTGAGTCTGGGAGCAGTTGTGAAGCTCAGGGAGGAACGCCTGGGTGCGAGGTGGTGTAGGAACACAGCCCTTGTGAAGGGACACCCGAGGAGAGGGTTGAACCATTAGTTCCCACATGGTTTTGGAGTACGTGACTGGTGGTGTGTGATCTAATTGCACAAGTTTCAGGGGAACTGGGTGTGCTGCTGAGCTGACCTGAAGGAGAACAGTGGTTTTTTGAGCCTGTCCAGCTGTGCAGCCGGCCAGGCCCAGCCGCCTGGAGCCAGAGACGTTGCAGGGAGCTGATGCTGAGGAGCAGAGCTCGTGTGGGTCCCCAGTGCAGAGCAGAGCGTATGTGGGTCCCTGTTGCAGGTGCTTGTGGCTCTCTGCTCCAGGAGGAGCTCAGAGCCTGACAGCTCCTTTCCAGTGCAGGGCTGTGGCTGTTTGCTTAGGCTTTACAGAGGAAAACTCTGAGTTAATGACTAAGTGAGGGGTGCAGGATTTAACCCAGTGGCTTCGGTAAGAGAGCAGAGACTCAGGATTTGGACTCCTAAGCCCTGCTGTAAAACAGTTCAGCGTTTGTGAGGTCTCATTCTCTGCAGAACAAGGGACAATTGTGATGTGGGACTGCGAGCCAGCGTCGGCGTCCCCCGCCTCTTGCAGGCACAAATGATACCAGCCCAAGCATTTCCTTCTGTGCCGTCCTGAAAATGGGAAAGCTCCAGGCTTTGGGTCCGCCTCAGAACACACCAGGCCTTAGCAAAACCAGCCCCGTTTATTTCTTTGGGATTGGTATTGCGATGTGTATACCCTACCCTGTGGGAGCCTTTGCAGGGTTGGTTTGTTTAAAAAAAGAAAGAAGAAAGAAAGGAAGAAAACAATAGCTAAATACCAAGAAAATGCTGGATGACGCACAGGGGCTGAATGAAGTACAGATGTTCTGTCACCTATATTGTCTGCTTGCAATGCACAGAAAAAAATTACCATGCTCCGTGGAATGAAATTTGTCACACCAGGAGCAGACTACAACATTTTTAGGCATATATCCCATGGAGGGAGACACTCCTCCAGGGTTATTATTAGTGAACACCTGGAACCCATAAGGAAAATCAGGGGATTTTTAATTTGGATATGGGACATTGTTAGGAGAGGAACGATCCCTGCCCAGTGACACAGGAAAGAGAAGCAGGCACTTGGAGCAAATAACCCTGACTGTGGTTATTCCTGAGGTCTGGGTATGGACCGCTTCCTTAATCCATGCAGCAGGGTGGGCACGTTATGGGGTACAGGAACTGTCTCTATCCTGCCCCCCTTACCCCTTCAGCACCAGCCAGAGCAGTTCTGAGCCCCCGGTCCCATGGCGGCTGAGCAGATGCCAGGCAGAGCCTGCATCGCCGCTGCCATCGCCTGTCTGTGCAGACCTGATGCTGGTGGAGGAAAGGAGCCAAGGATCCGGCCTGGCAGATATACTGCACTGGAGTTGTACTGGGCTGAGATCTACACCCACAGGCTCTGGGAGGGGCTTTGTGTTTGCATTTTTGTTGGTGGCAGGTCTGCCTCATGGAGTTTGGGTCCGCACAGGCACCAAAGGGCAAAGTGGATGCTTTTTTCAAGTGGGAGGCAGGTGGCTGCTTGCAAGACCAGCACAGGTTTTTTGGGAAGGACTATTGACCCTGAATCTGCTCTAATGTAGCAATAGAAGTCCTGTTTTATAGCGTCCTTTGTGATCTCTCCTTACGTGGGGGTTTAACCGCCCTCACCAAATCCCTCCATTAGCGTGGGGGTGCAGCAATGACTGGAGAGCAGCAAAGCTCAGCGAGGGCCAGCCCTGAGTCCTTGTGTAAAAACTCTCATGTGCTCACAGTGTATCTCGAAGCAAACCCACAAAACCCCCAGCATGGTCCTGGTGCGGGCAGGGGCTGTGTCCCTCTCTCTGCCTGCTCCTGCC
>NW_010176729.1:0-19299 GCF_000695765.1 Mesitornis unicolor | reverse complement strand
CCTCCTCCGGGTGCGGGAGTTCAGAGAGCCTGGGAAAGAGGGAGGGAGCAGCAGAGCCTGCTTGGCTCTTCCCAGCCCTTTCCTCCCTCCTTCCCCTGCCCAATCTACTTTTAATGATCCAATTGCTGGTGTCCGGCAGATTAGAAGAAGGGGCTCGGGGAAGGGGAGATGGTGGTGGGGGGAGCGAGAGGAGCTGTGCCCAACCCTTTTTGGCAGCGAGAGCTCCCCTTTCGTTCCTCCTGCGCTGGGGAGCTGGAAAGGAGATTCGTGTCTCCGGCACGCCCCCGATGCGGCCGCGCTCCCCCCGCCGCAGGCCCGGCCTGCTCCGTGCCCACATGCCAAGGCCCAGCTGCTCAGTCCTGCATGGGGAGAGTTTGTTTTCCATGAAGTTTGGTGCTGGGAGCAGGTTCACGTTCCCTGCAGGGAGCGCCGAGCGAGGTAGGGCTTGCTGTAAGGTAGGGCTTGGCTTTTGCTTGCAAAGATGGGCTGGGGGTCTCAAAAGGTTTCCTGCTCTTGTAGTTCATCCACCCTCCTTCCTCCTCCTCCTCCTCCTCCCCTGACTCCTGTTCCATGGCGCAGCCAGGCAGGTCTCTGCGGACAGGCTGGGCTGTTGGCAGTGCTGTGTTGGCTGTGAAGGTTCCTAGAAGGAGGCTTTGCAGAGGAGAGCATCTGTGTGCCGGGAAAACCGAGTGCTGGATGCAGAAAAGGCAGGTGGAGGCTGAGAGGCAGTGGAGAACGCTGCTTCCCCCCTGCCCTCCCCTCCCCTTGCAGCCTGCGGCTCTTGCAGGAAGCATTTGGAGCCTGCTGGTTCCTGAAGAAAACCCACACGTTTAAAAGCCTCTGGTGCAAGCTGGGGAGCGCCCTGGGTTGTCTGAGGGCTTGTCAACACAGGCAAGAGAGCCAGTGGTGACCAAGCACCCTGCCCCTCTCTGTGCCATGGTCTGGGGGCAGCCGGCGTAACCTTCCCACCAGTGCCTTGGTCTGGGGGCAACTGGTGTAACCTTCTGTTTAACGTCTTTATCAATGATCTGGATGAGGGGATTGAGTGCTCCCTCAGCAAGTTTGCAGATGACACTGAGTTGGGAGGGAGTGTTGATCTGCCTGAGGGTAGGAAGGCTCTGCAGAGGGACCTGGACAGGCTGAATCCATGGGCTGAGGCCAATGGGATGAGCTTCAACAAGGCCAAGAGCCGGGTCCTGCACTTGGGTTGTAATAAGGAAAGGACCTGGGGTGTTGGTGGACAGCAGGATGACCATGAGCCACCAATGTGCCCTTGTGGTGAATAAGGCCAACGCCATCCTGGGGTGTCTGAGAAGGGGTGGTTGTAGGGCAGAGAGGTTCTCCGTCCTCTCTGCTCTGGTGAGACCACATCTGGAATATTGTGTTCAGTTCTGGGCCTCTCAGTTCAAGGACAGGGAATTGCTTGAAAGAGTCCAGCAGGGCCACAAAGATGATGGAGGGAGTGGAGCATCTCCTGCTGAGGAGCAGCTGAGGGAGCTGGGTCTTTTTAGCTTGGAGAAGAGGAGACTGAGGGGTGACCTCATTCATGTTTATAAATTTGTGAAGGGCGAGTGTCAGGAGGAAGGAGCCAGGCTCTTCTCAATGACAGTCAATGCCAGGACAAGGGGCATTGGGTACAAGCTGGAGCATAGGAGGAAAATGATGAAAAACTTTTTTACTGTGAGGATGCCAGAGCATGACCCAGGCTGCCCAGAGAGGTTGTGGAGTCTCCTCTGCAGACATTCAAAACCCACCTGGACATTCCTGTGTGACCTGGTCTGGGTGATCCTGCTCTGGCAGGGGTTGGCCTGGATGATCTTTCAAGGTCCCTTCCAACTCCTAAGATTCTGTGATTCCCACCAGTGCCACGATCTGGAGGTAACCAGTCCGATCTGCCAAGTGTCCATGGGGTAATGGACTTAATTGTCTGTTTAACACAGGGCACTGCATTTCTCTATTGATATTGAAGAAGATGTCAGATCCTGTCGCCTTTCTGAGTACCCAAAAGTATTACAGAGTACCTGGAGGGTGGGAGATGGGTGCTGTTGGGTGTGCAGAGCGGACAACCAGACTGTGTAAAACATAAGGGCCGCAGCCCAGGGTGCTCCTGGGTGCCCAATCCAGTGGGTTTGTGCCCTGCCGGAGCAGCAGTGACACAGAGAGCAAGGAGAGGAGGTGGTGTGGGAGGAGAAGCAGCAGCACTTGGTTAGGCCAAGGAGGAGTGAGGTGTGCCCGAGGCACGGCCTGGGGCTGCACGCAGGGACTCGGAGCAGCAGAGCAGTAAAACTCCCGGTCAGGCTGCGGTGGTTCTGGTTTCAGTGCAGCTCTTTGAGCAGAGCACGAAGACTCATCGCTGTGGGACAGATTTTTCTCAGTGGTTTGAGTGCAGTTGCTCAGCACATGTAGCCAGGGACAGATCTTCAAAAGAGCTCGGTACCCAGTGTTTAGCTTTTTGGAAAACCTGACCGTTTATTCAAGCATCTAAATGGGAGCTGAGGCATCCCAGAAATCTGGTCCCTATTGTGCAGGCTGGGTTCTTGCTGAATACGTACATATGTACGCACTCCTACATACAACCAGGACTGCTCAGTTAGCTGTTGTAGGCTCTGCACAGCGAAGGGAGGTTTTTCAGGCAGGAGACAGCCAGGATTTTGAAGCTGGAGGATGTGAGTTTGGTGGTTGCCATCACAATGAAATTGTGGGAGGTTTTATCATTCACTGTGGTGACAGGGCATTTCTGCCTTTCCCCGTGTGTAGGTGTGTAGGTTCATTGTCATTACCCAAAATGCTAATGCCTTGGCTCATCCTGACCGTGATATGTGAAATTAAATCATTACAGTGCTGTGGCGCTGGCAGCAGTGCATTTTATTCCCTCCTGTTGCAACTTCACGATGGAAATGCATTTGGGATTCGGGATCTGAAAATGAGAGAATAAGCTTTGTGGTATTCAGAAAGCTTAAGGACCAGGGTTTGTGCAGTTACTTGGTAAAATGTATTGTAATGAGGTGTCTGGCTCCCGGTTTCCATTTCTGGTTTCCACGAGTGGCAGCATCTGCAGGTACATGAGTGTGTGTCCAGGTGGGGAGGGGATCCCCGACTTCTCTTCCTGAATTTATGGGTGACTTTCTGTGGAATACCAGCACGTTCTCTCATCCCGTTGTGCCCTGGTTTTCCCACTTGTAAAATGAGATATAGATATTAAAAACCTCTCTCCAGCTCCTTGAAACTCTCTGCTGTGTGCTGTTAAGTGAGTGCAAATTGTTACTACTACTGGAATAACGAATGCTGATGTGCACGTGGTCTGTGAGAAGCTGCTTGACTAACTGGGCCACAGTTTCCCCATCTTCCTGTCCTAGAAGACCCATGAGACTCAGAGCTTATAGCTCGAGAAGCCCCCACGTATTTAAAACATTATAAGATTTAATAAAGGTTTAATTTTAATTTGTCTTTCGGCACTTAGTCTGCAGAAGTCGCGGTTTCAAGCTTTCCCAGTTCACTGCCAAAGCTGGAAACGCGTATTAAAGAAAGGGATAAAAAGAAAACAGAGATTCTTTTAAAATGCAGTACCTCTAGGAAGAGAGGCTTTAGTAGATATGCCAAATGCCAGGAATCTTGCAGTAAAATGATGGATATTGGCAGCATTTTTTGGGGACTCGGGAAGTGCGGTGAAGCTCTAGGCTCAGTTTGCCTCCTTTTCTCACCAGTTCATCCCAGCGAAAGCTTCCGTGGCGCCAGGGCAGGTTTATGCTGCAGGGTTTACCACTGGTGGCTGCACCATGGATCTCCTTTTTAAGCGTAATGAAAATTCAGCCAAAGCCATGCTGGAAAATGGTGATTTCTGCAGCGCTTTTGCTTCACCTCTGCTTTGCTTTGTGCCTGCCTTCTCCAGCCTTTTCCTCCCTTTTTTTCCCCATTTAGCATATTGTTTCCAAAGGTAATTATTCCACTCTCTGCCCACCAAAACCACACAGTGGAGCTCATATATTTGCCGCAATTGCATCTTCCCCTGACAGCATCCCATCTTTGGCAGTGCTGGCAGCTGTAGCCTCGGGGCTTTGACTGCACGAGGGAGCGATCAGCACCTTTCTGGAGAGTCAGTGAATTTCAGTGTGACTTCTGTTCTGAACGCACCTTTGGTCCACACCGAGGGCATCAGCTTCTAGAATGAAACACCCATGCACCAGCATAGGCATCGTTTCCCACAAAAAGATCTCAGAGATGGAGGGATGGATTTTTCTAAGGGGTTAAACCACGATCCTTCTGTCAGCAGGGATGGACCCAGAGCAGCTGTTGCTGGGAGGGGAGATGTGGGGGATCTCTCGGGTAGGTCCAAGCCTGGCTTCTGAGCTCTGCACTGACTGGTGTCACCTGTGCTGAAATCAAGATTCACCCATTGGCTGTGCAGGGTGGATCTGAGAAACCCGTGAAGGCGGCAGAGAGCGAGGGCAATGGGGCACAGAGTCCTTCGGGGAAACAGCAGGAGGAAAGCTCAGATTTCTTGAAATCAGCCAGAGCTCAAGTCCTTCCCTATCATCTTACCATAAACTGATTTGGGGGCTTCTGTTGATCCTCTGCACTCCAGATGTTGGCTGCAGCTGGGGTAGAGATAGCGGGACGCTTCCAGGCAGAAGCTGGGACGTGGGGGAAGGGATGCTGGGCTCGTGTGGATGGGTGGAGAAGGAAAGAGGGATATGAATGTATGGTTGTAAATCCACCCCTACACACCCTCCTTTCTTTTCCCTTACAACTGCTGTTCTCAGCAGAGGAAAAGTTCGCCTTGCAGTATTCTCTGATTTCTTTTGCAGAGTCGGAAGGACAAAGAAAGACCTAAACAGAAGCACAAAAAACGTCCGGAGTCTCCCACCAGCCTTACCCCATCCTCGGTGCCCGTCGCTGCAGAGAAGGTACCAAACCCGCAGGATGCAGGCTTTCGGATGCAGGGTGGGGAGGGATGGAAAGGGGGAACCATCGAGCAGAGAAAGGCCTTTTGTCCATTTATTTTGATTCCGGATTCATCACATTCCCGCTCTCTCTGCCCGACTCCCCACCTCGACGCCCACCTTGGGAATTTAAGGCGGCAGCTGCCTTGATTTCTGTCAGTGCTGACGACACCACCGCGGAGCTCAGCTCCTGAGCGATTGAGCTGTAAGTGCCAGCCTGTTTTGCAGCAGATGTTCAGATTTGGAGCTCTCATGGAATAGATAAATATCCCTGCTTTGGCCTTTTCCGCTGCTGCATTGTAAACAGCTCGGGCAGGTGGATAAGCAAGGCAAGGCTTGTGGGAGGAGGTGTTATCCTTTATTAGACAAATTGATGGAGCTGAGGGGAGAAAAAACCACCAGACGATCTTAGAAGCACAGAAGATATTCAGAGTGCACTGTAGAGGTAGTTTTTCTATGTGAGACAGTGGGAGGCTGGTTTCTATCTCCATTTCAGGAAAACACAGGCAGTGGGGCACAGTGCGGTGCCCTGTTTTCCCACTGACGTGTGGATTCAGCTCCCAGTCCCGTTCCCTGCTGGGAAGATGTCCCTTGTGCGGGTTTGCCTGCCCAGGGTCAGGATGTCAGTGTATTTCTGCTGTTCGCTGCTGAAATGGTGCTGCTGATGTGGATTCTTGCACCTGGCTGTAAATCAGGGCAGCCCTGAGCTTTCTGTGGGTTTTGCCAGCCCCAGACTCCGGTAATGCAGCTCAGACACAGTGGAGCTTGCCTTGGGCTTGCAAGCAAGAAGGTGAAGGCCAAGTTCGCAGTTGTTCAAGGTCAGGGAACAAGTGAGGTTACTCCAGCACCGGGACCTTGGAGTTGTGCCCCTCTCTCTGCACTGGGATTGTAAATTAATGCAGCTCCTTAGCGGGGCTGATCTGGTGCGAGAGAGAGCAGGGCTAGGGCCAAGCTCCTGCTAGAACAAATAAACAACATGTCCCAGCAATGTCCTTTTGTGCACAGAAATGTACTTGGGAAGGCTGGGGTGTCCTTTACATGGCAGGACAGCCTTGTGAAAATGAAAATTCACAGCCTAACGGTGTCTGCATGTGTGAGAAGCGCTGCAGAGGCAGTCTGGAGAGCGAAAGCTCCTGCCAGTCAGCACAGGGTTGCTTTGGGTTAGGACTGAAGAGGATTTTCTGTGTTCTTGAGGCTGAGCCTGGAAGCGGGAAGTTGATGTAGGTCAGAGCCAAAATGGGAAGGCCCACGGTTTTCAGGCTGAGAGAAGCAGAAAGTTACAGTGGGACAGAGTGGAGGAGCAGCCTCTGAGCTGCGATCACTCCTGGTTTACCTGTGCTCCTGTCAGGGCAGCTCAGCTCTGGCTTTTGGGCACAGCAGATTCCCCCGGTTAAAGGAGCTGACAGGAACTGATGGCCTAAGAAGATTATTTTCAAGCTGAACTGAAATCCAAAACCTGACTGTGGGCCAGCTAGAGTGGTTGTGAGACAATTCCCCACTGTCTCCCCCTAAGCTGTGCCAGACCTTTCTAAATAAGGAGGGAAGGGTGCAATCGAGTTTTACAGGCAGCTTTCAACTCTTTGTAAGCTAAAATTCAGGAGATCCTAATTACTGCAGCTGTACTTGAGTGACAAGGTTTCAGTGTTTCCCTAGGGAGTTATTATTAATCCTCATAACAGAGAGTGCATTTCCCTTGCTTTTTTGTGCACAGATCCCAAAGTATTGTTCCAGCTCTGTTACCAGAGGCACTCACTCCCCATCAGACGTAAGAGCTGCTCAGCAGCCTGCTACAACCCTGCACCAACCCCTCGGGGTGGCTGCGTGAGGCTTTCTGGATGGATGCACCAGGGTAGCATTGTACAGGTTAGACTAATGCAAAACCTTGAGAGACATTAATGTAGCGTGTCCAAACAGGTTTCCTCTTGGAAACCAACATATTTGTCGCTTCTGGGTCTTACATGGTTCAGTTCATCCCAGTAGAGGGTACTGGGGAGTGGGCAGGGTGGATGCAGCAAACCTAAAGCTGATGTTCATGGGGTCACTGGTTGCTAATCCCTGCTGAGGAGAGAGCTGGGGTCTCTTCCTGTCCTTACTACTTGCGTGATCTGCTGTCCCAGTGCACAGGCTGTGCTGGAGCAGGGGTTGGACTGGGGACACTGAGCATCCCCAGTGTTGTGGAGCAGAAGCATCAGCCACCAGGCAGTGAAGAGGTGTTGCCAGTACCTGAAGCCATGCTCCAGTCTGCTCCCAGTTTGCTCAGCCTAAAAGGGACAGCAGACACCTGAGCACCAGCATCTGATGTTGCCACCAAAGTCCTCTGAAACTTCCAGCAACCCTTTAATAGTGGATTTCCAGAGCTACAGTCCTGTATAGTAGGAGTTTTCAAGCTGCTTCACCAGGTTAGGCTGACAGCAGTGAAGCTATGGTTGCTATGGAGGAGCAGTGTTTTACCCCACTTCCTTGTTCCCTCAGGCAGCCTGGCCTCAGGGCCCACATTTTCCTTTCATTTTGCAATCCAGATTTCTTTTTCAGTTCCAATTTTCACCTAATATTTCGTCCACCCTGTGCTCCCCTCTTGAAGCATTTAGTTCTGAAGAAGATCCTTTGATGTGGTTTCAGTCTTCCTCTTGAAATCAATTGTGCCAGACCTCTGACTTCTGCCAGATTTTGGAACATCTCCCTGAGTGCTTCCCCCGCGTCCCTCCCCCACCATCTCCCGTGCTAGAAATCTAAATACTATGAGTATCTGACACTTGGACTCTACCAGGCCTCCGTGTCCTGGCAGTGCAGTGACAAGTGCTCACCGCGTCACTCTTTAGGGGATAAACAGACTGAAAACACAGTGGTGTGGCCTCAGCTTTCATCTACACCGGAAAGTGAAACTAGGGTGTGAATTCACAGCATGCAAATGACTTTTCATAACACCTCTTCTGAAAAGTGCCTTTGGGTGATGGGACCTTCATCGCTCTCAAAGGGGGAGCGGGAGACCTTGCTTGTGGGGCACGGGAGTGTCCCAGAGAGCAGAGGGAGCAGCTGAGCTGTGGAAAATACCACAGGGTGTAGGGGTTTTGGGTAGATTTGGAGGTGGAAGGGTTGTGGGGAGTGGTTTCATGCTGGATTTGTGCTCTTGTTCATTGTCACGCTGGCGACTTGCAGCTCCTGCAGGCTTTTTGAGGAGTGGGAAGGAGGCAGAAAACATCTCCTGTGGGTATTGGTTTCTGGCTATGATAGTTTCTGACTGTTTCATGTGGTCTGTCCAAAACCGCCCAAACGCTGCCAACTCGTAATGCTTTTGAAGAGCCTGTTGGAAGGATGGCATTTGCGGAGCAGCCCTGGGGCAGAGGAGGGCGAGTCTCACCAGTAAATCTTGGCAGCCGAGGCCGCTCCGTCTCCGAGGTCACACACATCCCCAGACTAATTCAGGAGCCAGTTTCTGTGCGCGGGATCGATCCGTGGAGCCAGTGCCTGGTGCTGGGATCGGGGTTAGCGAGCAGCCGAAAAGCAAGCAGCTTCCTCCCCCTGCAAACGCCCCTGGGGAGCCGTCGTGCCGCTCTCTGTTGCACTTGCAGTAAATCTGCAGCATCGCCAGCCGCCCCAGCTGCCTCCTCCTGCCAGCTGCAGACATCGGGATCACTTGTTGACACACACTCGCACATGCTGCGCGTTTGGGGCTGCAACATCTGGCTTGCTCCGGGTTAAAAGCAAGCAGCTTCCTCCCCCTGCAAACGCCCCTGGGGAGCCGTCGTGCCGCTCTCTGTTGCACTTGCAGTAAATCTGCAGCATCGCCAGCCGCCCCAGCTGCCTCCTCCTGCCAGCTGCAGACATCGGGATCACTTGTTGACACACACTCGCACATGCTGCGCGTTTGGGGCTGCAACATCTGGCTTGCTCCGGGTTTTGTAATCTAAAGCCGCGGATGCCACGGCCTCCCTGCACTCACCCTGTCCCAGTCAGGTGCTGGGGAGGGAACGCAGCAGGGCAAAGAGCTCACGATTGCAGACACCACTGGAAACAAGGAGATTTTCCAGGTTTCCCACTGTTATTTGAGCTCTCGGCATCTACCCAGGACGGGCCCCGAGCTGACAGATCCTGGGAACAGCAGCGCTGCGCTGGGCTCGGGCAAATTCCCAGTCGCTGCGATGGGGTGGGGGTTTGTGGGGAAAGGCTGATGATAACCCCTCCAAATCAAAGCATGTTTCAGCTCGGATATTTGAGGTAAGAATCCCTGAGCCTTTTAGCATCTCTCATTCTGACATAAGTGGGAATTTGCCAGTGACATGAGGGACTTAAAAACACGTTCTTCAGCCCATCTGTGCTTCCTATCCCCACCTACAAAGAACAGGAGCGCTGCCTGACCCCGAGGTTGAAGGAAGGGATGTGCTGAAGGTTGTGAGTGGCTCAGACGCAGAGATTTTGTAGCTGGTACAAGAGCTTTGGCCCACAGCTGATGGAGCCTCCTCTGACCTCTACCAGAGTGGAAATGCAGCTGATGCTCACAGCCTGCGTGGCTGCTTCAGCCCATTGCCCTGTGCTGCGTGGGCCCCTGCTCGCCTCACATTGTTCCTCCTTGTGTCCTCCCTGCTTCCCCTCACCAGTAGTTTAATCCAGGGCAAAGCTGCGCTGTTTCCGTCGCGGCACCGAGCCTCCCCCACCCCCTTCTGTATTTCCTCAGTGGTTCCCTCTAGGAGCTGGTGCCGCCAATCAGGAGGCAAAGAGATGCTCTTCTGATTTCCCAGACAGAAATTAATGAATGAAGAGCTTGGGTGCTGCACAGTGTCACAGACAGGCCAGGAAACAGGTACAGCCCCCGGGGGGATGGCGAGCGCCGGGGGGTGCGTGCATGCCTGCGCTTGGGTGCCTGCGCGGCTCCGTCTCCCTCTTGGCCCCAGGTTGGAGGCAGGAGTTTCCCTGCCAGGCTGTCACCTCCAGCTGGGGCAGCAGCTTCATTCTGGTGACATTTTTCACTTGGTTGCTATAAATAGACACTCAAAATGTAGCTGCTGCCTCGTTCAGAAAGAGAGCTGTCACTTCCTCAGCACTGCCCTGTTTATTTTCTGCTCTGCAGCATGCCTGCCCCCCCACACCTGTTTGCAACACACGAAACATTGGTGTTCCTGCACACACACACACACACACACACACATGGATTTCCATGCTGGAGAAAAGCCCATGATCCGGAGATTGAAACCTCTGTTTCTGCAGCCCTGAGCTGGAGAATCGCTTCGTTAGGGAGGCGACAGGACTGCAGCCCTCGTTACTGTTATTAATATTGGCGTTACGGCAGCAGACCCCTCCCCTCCGGATCAAGGCCGTGTTGTGCTTGGCAGTCCCCGTGCGTCTCCTGGAAGAGGAGCTCGCAGGCTCCACGGAGCAAAGTGGGGAAGCAACGGAGGCGCAGAGAGGGGAAGTGATTTAGGGTGGTTTCAGCTTCCTCCTCTCTGCTCCTCGGCTGCAGTGCTTGGGCCCTTGCCCCAAATTCAGGCTGCTGGAGCAGGGCCCTTCATGGTGAGGAGGGCTTGTGGTGGTACCGTACAGATCTGTCTGCCGTGACCTGTTCGGTAAACAATATCTGGGATAGCATTTGGCAGGAGATGGGAGAATCCTGCCCCCAAAATCCCTGAGAGTCTCTCAGGGAGGCCTCTGGGGTCAGAAGGCCCCACAGGTGTGGGTCTGCCCATCCACCGCCTTCAGCTCGGCCTCTCTTACACACCTTTTTTTTGCCATTAATTTTACAACTACCATTGATTTCCCAGCTCGGATTTTCCCCTCCGACCCCGCACTAATTCATGACTTGCCTTGCGCTCCCTCCCTGACGCTGCGTGTTCAGAACTTGTCTTCTCCCGTGACTTCCCCCTGCCCTTCTGCGGCCTCGCGCACCTCGTGCGGAGCTCCAAGGAGCTGAATTTATGGGGGGGAAATTTGGGGCTTTAGCATTTCTGCGGAGACGTGAGCCATCTCGTCCCTGCGACTTCCCATAGCCCCCAGACACCGCTCGCCTTTCCCTCCCCGGGCAGATGTGGAAAGTCAGAAAGATTTTCATGCTCCCTCTGAGCTCGTAAATCAAGAAAGCTTAATCTCCTACATCCAGGAGTCTGTGATGAGAAAATACAGATTCCCCCTCCTCTCCCCCTTAATTTCCACCACTCCCTTCCTCCTGTCTTTCATATTCCCGGCACATCTGGTGTGCGTTAGGCTGCCAGCTGTTGCATTGTGCAGAGTGATTAAACCATGTGGGAGGAACGGGGGGAGATTTTTATCTGGGCATTCGTGAGTCTGCATTACCAGCCCTTTTTTTTCTTTAGCTCGCCCCCAGAAGAGGTCATCTGGAGTCAGGGATAGTGGGATGTAAGAAAGGTATCGTGCTTCTCGGGGTCTTCCTTCTATCTGCTCAGTAAGAAATAAAAGGTACAGGTGTTACATTTTGGGCTGTGGCCATCGCATTAGAGCGATATCGATAATATTGATCGGTTGCGGTAATACCTTGCAAGAGGTGATCTTTGAACACTGCTGGCTTGGCTTTGAAGGTGCAGTTTCATATCCTGGCGGGGGTGCCCCGGGGGTTCTGGTTTTCGGTTCATTCCGCTCTCCCCCTGTTAAAACTCCCACACTTCCCATCCCAAGCTCCTGGATTTCATAGCATCTGGCCAGCCCCTTCATCCCCCTCGCGTCCCTGTCTCCTGCTGGCTTCTCTGGGCTTTGGGCAGCATCTGTTGCTGCGTGCTCTGATGCTGCTCTGACAGCGGCGCTGTGAAATATTGACTGCGGCGGATTTGGGAAGCCCTGGGCTGGTGGCGGAGCTGCTTCAGTGGATGCGTTAGGGAACCCAGGGAAACTCCTGTCACAGCACAGGGACAAGCAGGTTCCCCCCCCTTGCTGAGAATAGCACACCTGAGAGATGCAGCTGAAATACGTGCTTGAATCCCAGCCAAATTCCGATTTTATTTGGGCTGAAGAACCCTCTGAGGTGCTCCCTTCTGCTGACAATGTGGGGAATCTCTGATGCCTGTGCCCTGATTGCCAGTGCCCTCTTTAATTGTCTGCGGTCAGATGGGATGAGCGTAATCCCCAGGGGTATAAAGCCTGGTGCCACCAAGCAGCAATAGCAGGAAATGTTGTTTTTTCTCCCCCGAGTAACATGGCCTGACCATCACTTTGTGGGCAGAGGGGGCAATTCCTTTGCTTTAGGGGAAATTGGTAAAAAGAGCCCCCGCTGTGGCCACATCTGGCCTGAGTGAGTCACCTCTGTGTTTGCTGCTGCCAGGGCTCTACCAGCCACCATGAGGGAAGCAAAGAGACCCCGGAGGTCAGCAGGTCGGAGGTGAAAGGCAAGAAATCCTCCAGCCATGGCAGCAGCCACAAGGGGAAGAAGACGGGAAGCGGGAAAAGCTCGGTCGGCTTCAGCTCGGCTTCATCCAGCAGCACCTTCCAGCCTGCAGGTAAGGGGTGACGGAGGAGCACGAGAGGAGGGGAGGATGGGGGTGATGTTTTGCTCCTCTTTGACAGGTCTGTGTCTGTAAAGGTTCCCGTCAATGGCTATTTCTTTAACCCCTTGAAGGGAAAAGTTATTATTGCTACTAACTCGGCGCACAGAGGGAAGAACTGTGTCAGATGAGTGTTATAGCTCCCCTCCCGTGCAGGCCTGCTGCACCGCAAGGAGAAGCAGATCCAGATGTCTGAGTGGAGGGCAGAGGGAGGGGATGCAGCGCACAGGCAATATGGGCAGCACCTGCCCTCTCCTCCATGGTGGTTCTGTCTGCAGCAGTGTTTTAGGGAGTACCGGTGGGGAGACCTGAGCCCAAATCTGATACCTGGGCTCCCTGGAGCTTTGAGTCGAAGTCTTGCAGGGCTGCCATCTGCTCTGGCCTCGCTCAGTTCTTGTTTGAGCTGGTGTCAGGGAGCACGTTGTGGGGACCACATTCCATCTCCTGGGACCGCAGTGGGGTGGAGGGGCAGCGGTGCAGGGCCTGGGGGAGCAGATGTGCGTGTTTGGGTGGGATGAAGCTGCTGGTGTGCACCTCCCGTGCTCGCTAGAGAGCATCAAAGCCGCGAGCTGGGAGGTGACAGGGATGGCCCTCGGCTCCGTAACTGGCCTGTGACAGAGGACCTGTGTTGTGACCATGCTCCTTATGGGCTGAATCACTGCCACCATGAGCTTTCCTGCATCTGCTTCCCCTCTGCTTCCCCCAGGTACCTCCTGCAGCGCCTTGCAGTGCTCCCAGGACTTTGTGACGTTCCCCAAGCTTGAGCAGGACGACGAGAAGTACCGAAAGCCTGTGTCTTCCTCCTCGTCTTCCCACTGCTCCCCTCTGTATGAAGGCCAGAAGGGGGACATCTTTGAGCAGAAGGTGATCTTCTCAGGCTTCGGGTCCATCATGCGCTTCTCCACCTCTGCGGTGAGCCAGCAGAGAGGCCGTGATGCTTCCCCCGTGGACTATAAGGCCTCGAACCCCGTCAGCGGCCCTTCGGTGGGGACCAGTGTGAGCAGTGGGAGCAGCAGCAGCCACAAGCGCATGCCCTCCCTCAGCATGGAGGAGGGAGAGGTGCTGAAGGAAAAGAAGCACAAGGGGAGCAAGAAGAACAAGCATGGGCCTGGCAGGCCGAAAGGGGGCAAAAGCAAAGAGATTTTGGGTGCCCAGCTGGCTGGGTCCACATCTACTTCCTCGTCACCCTTCTCTGGGGGCTCTCTGGTCAGCTCCAGCATCGGCAACTCTTCCCGGGCCTTCAGCCACACGGGGAATCTGCCTACCCTCAGCATGGAGTCCCCGCTGCTGGGTTCAGGTATGTTCCCCCGCAGGGCTCCAGGTGTGCTCCGTTCTTCCCAGCCTCACTGTCTTTACCATCACATTTTACTGGTGTCTGGACCTGTCTGCGCAGAGTGCAGTCCCTTGAATTTCAGTCCCAGGAGCTATAAAAATCCACATCTGGGTGTTTCCTTTCCATCTTGGCCTTCATCCTAGAACCTCCTCGGGGTCAGCTTCCCTGTCATTGGAGCTGGGCTGCAGACCTGAGCTGGGGGGCATTGCAAACCCTTTTTGCTTGAGTGCTGGCAAACCTCAGCCTGCCAAAGCTTCATTTCCAACTGACAGAGAGGGATATTCACAGCCCAAACCGGAACAACCTCAGTCTGGCGCCGAATGAGGGACTCTCAGAAGTGGTTCAAGTTTAACTCTTCTTTTAAAAGCAAAACCTCTCATCCTGGTCTTACCACATCCACGTAGGGCTGAGAGACTGGCACGTTATTGATTCTGTTGATGGGCTTACGGCTGTCCCCAGCCCCAGTCCCCGTCCTTGGCCTGACAGGGATGAGGGCAGCTGGGATGCGTGGCAGGAAGGGGTTAAGGCAGCCGGCAGAGGAGGGGCCTGGGCTGAGGTTTGACACTGTTCTGGCAGCACAACTTGTCATCGGGTCTATTGTGGGTTGTTTGCAGATGCTCCAATTTAGGTCAGATTGCAAGGGGAGGGGGGTTAGAATTTGGTTGTGTGTGCCTGGGAGCCCTGGCCCATTTGTCTGCACGGCCTGAGAGAGGAGAGGAGCTGCAGGAATTGATGCAGCTTCTATAATCATAACCTTAGGCCAGGTTTTTTGTCTGCCTCCCCGGTGGAACAACAAAGGGATGTTTCAGAGAGGAGGAGGCTGCCAGGCCCTGCTTGTTTTCCCACTCTTCTCTTGCGGAGAGATCTTGGCAGGGCTCTGAAGGCCCCGGCTTTGGGCGCTGCCTCTGCCGCATGCCTGAGCCAACGGGAAGCCAGACAGGTCCCCTCCCTCGGCAGCAGCTCTGTCCTCACCCTTTCTTCCTCATTTATCTGTCCGTGCCCCACTGTGGTCCCTGGGCATCGCAGAAGGGGACAGGTTAGCTCAGTGCGGTCCTTTGACTAGCACGGGCAGCAGAGAGTGGGACTCTGAGTCCACAACCCCCTTCTGCCACTGACTTGTGCCTTCAGTGAGTCCCTTCATGCTGTGATTTCTGTGTCAGATTGTATTGGGATGCAAGGAGCAAAGAAGAGGGGAGCAGGGGCAAGGCTGGAGAAGTTTGTGGTACATTTTGATAGAAGGATTTTGGGCTGTGACCACCCTCACTGCGTGCCAGGCCGTGGGATACTGATGTGCGCCTTCCACTTGGTCTTGTGCATCCGTGCCACCCTCCCCTGCTGAGATCAAGCCCTGCAGAAAAGCAGCTGCCTGCAGGCCCTAGGAGCGGAGCGTGGCTCTCTAACAACATCTCCTCCCCTCGCAGGGATCTACACCAGTAACAAGGACCCTATTTCCCACGGGGGCGGAG
The DNA here is from genome assembly GCF_000695765.1 of Mesitornis unicolor. Taxonomy (NCBI): domain Eukaryota; kingdom Metazoa; phylum Chordata; class Aves; order Mesitornithiformes; family Mesitornithidae; genus Mesitornis; species Mesitornis unicolor. Next base: position 4,079 of record NW_010176729.1, on the reverse strand, counting down.
TGCTCCGTGCTGTCTGCAGCACCCCCCTCTCTTCCAGCCTGCTGGCACACCAAGGCACAGCGTCCCTCCCGCAGCTCAACCGCTCGCCCTTTGCTAGCACCATCCCAGCTTCCTCCTCCTCGGTCTCCACCACACAGGTAAGAACGTCAGGACCAGGAGAGGGACTGTGGGGCAGGAGAGCGTTGGGCAGAGCAGGGCCAGTTTGTGGGCATTTTCCACTCGGGAGCAGCTGCTCTTCCTTCAGTTGGAGTCGGTAGAGAGATGCAGGCAGTTTTTGTGTCCCAGCCCACGCAGCCCATTTTTGGGGTGGGAGGAATCGCACCCAAAAAGGAGTTGCTTTGCATTGACTGGAAGGGGAGCACAGGTAGCAGAGGCCTGGCTGTCGGGGTGTTCCCTGCGGCTCACCTGGATCCTGCCACCAGTGCCAGCCCCACCTTCCCTCGGCAGCACAGATAACTCGGTGGGAGGGCTGGCGCGTCCCGGCTGGGTGGGCTTTGCGTGTGCCAGGAGACAGAGCCCCATCCTTTGTCGGGAGCTCGCTGTGAGAGGTGTTTTACAGGGAGGAGAGGGTTAGTTTTACAGCCCCGGTGTTCACACGGCTCATTCAGACCTCTTGGCTCTGAGACGGGGCTGGGGAGATTTCAACCGCCTAGTGAGACTTCCAAGAAGATATTTTTAATGCTCTCTCATGAGCAAGCTGGGTTCAAGAGTCAGGAAGAGATGGAATAATGAAGTTATTTTCCCTTGCGGTGTTGAGAAGTCATTTCTCTCTCCCTCCTGTCTTGTTTTGCCATGTAGGTGTTCTCACTGGCAGGTTCAACGTTTAGTCTCCCTTCCTCACATATTTTCGGAAGCCCCCTCACATCTGGGCTATCAATCAACCCCCTCTTAAACCAGGCGGAAAGCAGCCGGGCAGGTACGTGAATCAGAAGGTATGTGAGTTTGGGCTTCCACAGGGCTCTCCCTGCAGGAGTCGAGGCAACTGCATCCGTAGCTCTCCAGCTGCCCTCCCCGCTTGCTCCCATCCCGTGCGTGCGAGAGCCAGGGGCTAGGAGAGAGGGACAGCGGCTGCTTCCCCAAAGCAGGGGGTGCTTGTGTTTGCCTTAACAAAGTGCTGGCTTGCAGACCCCTAAAAGCACATCTGCTGTCATGTCCATTGGATAATGTGTGTCCCTGGACGTGTGCTGGGAAAGTGCACGAATGTGAGTCCCGCCCTACAGAAATTTGTCGTCTTTTTACACGCTAAAGCTCTGCAAACCTAGTGAAAACTACTGTGAGCTTTTGCTTGCTCAAAATAAGTTCAGTTGTTGGTTAGGTTTTGTTTTCTGGGTTTCTTTTTAAATGAGATTGATCTCACACTCTTAATTTTCATCTTCCAGTTCTGTTTTGAGTTACTTTCTGGCCTTCCCCTTTGGCTTTGCCATAATTGCAACAAAATCCAGTGTTTTCAACTTCCAAGCGTGAACGTGCCAACACTGAATTACTTACAACCGCTCATTTTTTCCCACCAAGGCAAATTCATTTTTCTTGGAAAATTGCCTGGTTATTAATAAGCAGGAAACTCGAAGCATCATAGGATTTCTTTTTCTTTTTTTTTTTTTTTTCCCAAAACAAGAACGGGCTCAAATTTTTTATTTTGCACCAGTAGTTACGCAAAAGCACCCTCCTGATTTTCAGATGTTGCAGTTAGCGGTGCAGCTGTCTCGCGCTCCCCTAGCCCAAAAAGGTTGGCATCTCAGCATGCTGGATGCTGAACTGGGAGGTAAAACTCTGCCCAGCATCAACGCGGAGTGACAAGCACTTGAAAACGCACCAAGTTCTGCAGATAACCTGCCACCAGCTTGCCCTTATTCGCCTTAACAAGCGTGCATGCCTGCATGTAAAGCATGAACGAACACCTATGCTTACTTCTGACCCCTGCAAGCCCGTGGAAGGTCCCTGTCTGTCTGCGTGTCCCTGCCAGCAGCTTGCGTACGCGATGGGAAGGCAAACGCTGACCCCGCTGTGAGTCAGGGCCATGGGAGCTGTGAGTCAGGAGTGATTCAGTCACCTGGAATTGGGGAAAAAATGGGATGATTCAAAGAGTTGCTCTATCCAAAAGAGAGGGATGACCCACTGCCGCTTCCCCTAGGCTGCTGCTTTGGCACGGCGGTGCCAGGAGGAGGAAGCAAGTCATGGGAATAGCCCTGCGGTTCAGGAGGCTCCGCAGTCTGGGTGCCGCTCCAGCCCTGCGGCTACCGATGAGTGAATCATGGAGGCAAAATCCAACATACGAAGTGCTCAAAAACCAGCCTGGTCCTTCGTTTCCATTTCCAAGATTGCTCATTTTGTTTGGCTGGGATCTTAGGAGCTTCAGGATGGTTTACTTTCAGGCAGCCTTCAGAGCAGCTCCTGGTTTTGTCACATTTAAGGTTTGTCCATCATTATCTCCTGCTCCTGGAGCTCGTGGCCCAGAGGCTGTTAAGCCAAATTCACTTTCTATTTTTCCAGGAGGATTAATTAAACCTCCTGTGTGGGGCCATTTTCACTTAAAAGTGTGGTGGCTGCTTTAATCCCAAATCATTAACAAGGTGGTTCTGAAGTTTTAAGTAATCCTGCCTTGTCTTTAATTCAGATTACCTTTCCTGAGCAAGTCAGTGTAGACAGATCCCATGGAGATGTAACTCTCACTGCAGTAATATTTGAGCTCCTCGCAATTTTCATGTGCTGTAGGGAACTGCTGTTACACTGTCTTACAGAGGAGGGAACTGAGAAACTGTTATCGCTGGTGCAGGTTGATACCAGGGTTGCCTTTGGCAGTACAAAAAGTCTGATTCTTATCTTCCCACTCCCTTAGCTACTGTCTAGTTCTTCCTCCCACGGCTCGTCCTGGATTCTGCCTTGCTACGATGACAGCCCAAATGTATTTTATCTTCTCTGGTTGTCTTCAATCCTCTTTTTCGTACTTGCTGCCTTGGAAAGTGCTGTCTCTGTGTGATAACTCAGTCATCTCCCTGTTCTGGAGACAACAGGGTGGTGCTGGCCAGGAGATAATTGAATATGGAGCCTGGGACTGTTTCAGAAGATCAGAATTGTGTCTGTGTATGTGCGTGCAACCTCCCTGGGCTGCAAGCAAACAATGTGACAGTAACAAGGCAGCCAAAGCTGAGTATTTATTTGGTTGCAAGTTAAATTGACTGCAGTGAAGCTGCATACAGTGCCTGTGGATATCTTTTGAAAGGTTTAGGTGGTCCTTGGGTGGAAATAATCCTGAGAAGCACTGCCATGGTCTGACTGTTCCCAGCCTTCTGGGAGCTGATCCTGGTTGGAGAATTTAGGCAGATTTCATGCCCTGTGGTGTCCCTGAAATCAAGACTTGTTTCCCCATGGCATCTTATACTGGGAGACAACTGATGCCTGCTGGTAACCCCTAGAAAGCAGCAGTTTCTCTGCAGAAGGGTGGGCCAGTTATAATTGATGGCCAGAGAACATTTCCACGGGGATGAAGGAGTGAGGGTCCCACTCGTACCTGTCTGTAGGAGCTGCTGAACAGCAGCTGCGTTCGCTTGTTCTCAGCAGCAGAAAATACTGCCAATAACTAATGCCCTGCTCAGGGCATTACACTGTAAATCACAGTGTTCTCTGCAGGAGACTTCCTGGATTCTTGCACATAAGAAATGTCTCGTATTGTGTGAAGAAGAGGAGGGGCGAGCGAGGCAGCTGGTGCAGGCTGTGTTCACAACATCTGACACGTCCCAGGGCGAGGGGAACGCGTGTTTACGGGCTGGCGGGCCCTGGGGATGGAGAGCAAATGGCAGATAAATATACTTCACTTCTTGATTACTCCGTGGATGGGAGATGTCCTGCACATGTGCACCGCGGTGTCCCCAGCACGGCGATGTCCCAGCTCCCAAGGACAGAGAGGGGGTACAGGGGTAGCTCCTGGGCACTGAGGCACTTGTTTAAGCCCTTTAGAGACGAGCTGAGCATCTGGAGAGTTTGGAAGACCCCAGCTGGGTTTCGGGAAGGGATCCTGGCGGCACAGGGCTGCGGTGGCACTGGGGGGGAGCTTTGCACGGGGTTGATTCGCCCTGGCAGGC
>NW_010176728.1:16091-17397 GCF_000695765.1 Mesitornis unicolor | reverse complement strand
ATATATATATACATGTGTTCTTATTTTATTCTTTAAAAAAATCTCCTTGATTTCTTAAATTAGCTAAAAAGCTTTAATCCCTCCTGCTGATATGACATTTCTTGAAAAAAAAAGGCTTTACAAGTATGTTGGTTTTTTCTGTGGACAAGATGGCTTAGACTAGGTGGCAAGTAAAGTCAGTTTCAGTATGAGGTTAAAAAAAGAGGACACATCAAAAGACATTCAAGATTAGGAGATAGTATGACAGTATGGTTTATTCAGATTTTTATTCTTAAATAGGGAAAATTGATTTTAACCAAGCATTATGTTGCAATGTAGTGGATGGTTAGTAGTTTACATATTAGTGCAAATTCAAATAATCTTCCTTTACATTAATTCAAAGTTGTATTTCATTTATTAGCTTAGTTGATGCATTTGGAAATTCTTGGAAAGAAATGAGAAACAGTTCAGGACAACAAGATGTGAAGTAATATTTAGTGCCATTAATATTTTCTAACTGTACTTTGGACTCTTTCCATTTGTAGGACAAGTTACATTTATCATAGTCTATTTCATGATTCTAATAAGCATGCATCTAACCAAATAGGATGAAATTCTGTCTCCTTTCAAAGCAGTTGCTCTTATTTTGCCAAATATTTCACTGTTCCCAGAGTTTTACTTAGTGTCTTGACTGTAAGTTTTAAAAAGAGATTATATATAACCCAGTACTACTGTATCTTGTGGTTAACATCTGTGTCCCTGATTTGACATGACATGCTGTGATGAAATTGACCAGAAAATCATTTCACTATGAAAATGATTTATGGAGAAAAGAAAGTAACAGCAGTGTATGCTCAAGATACAGACAGGTAAATTATTTCCCTGATATTGATAAGCCATTATTATTCAATATTTTTTTCCTTTATGGCTTGAGGATGTTGATACTTTAACACCAGATGCTAATTGACTGATATGAACACTTGATCCTATGTATGCAGATGCTGATGCATCACAAGGACTAGAGTAGAACAGAATAAAAGCATTTTGTTTTCCAGGGAGACTGTGATAAATCTGATGTATTTTTCTACCAGTTTGAATGACCTTCTTCCTATCATAAATCCATGATTTTTTGGAGCTATCAGTGACAAGCCAAAAAACCTTTGCCTCTGGCAGGCCGATGGGATGGGCTGTCCTGGAGCCATGCAATCTGAAGTTTTAGTGCCTTCGTCCATCAAAGGCCTTCAAGGCATCCAGAGGTAATAAGCCCTTTATCAGGCTTGTGGATACGTCTCAGCGTGGCAGACAAAATTATTAGGAGCTCAGAGCA
>NW_010176728.1:4202-16060 GCF_000695765.1 Mesitornis unicolor | reverse complement strand
GCAGGTCACGGCTGGATTACCAGGAAAAAAAAAATAAAAATGGGAGTGACTGAAATTTTCTTGGATTTCACTGAATGTCATTGAAAACAAGATGTATCATATGTTTTAAGCTAGCTGTGTTTGGAGCTAAAAGGAAACAAATGTGTTTCCTGTAGTTGGAATGCTCACGGAAAAACATATTTCTGAGGGTGGAATGGTTTAAGGAATCCACCTACAACTGATTAGTGATTTTTTTTATCTTTCTCTATTTTTAGACTTCTTGAAAATTTGTCTCAGATCACTTTGCGTTCCCTGTTCTTGTGAAAGTCAAAGGGATGGTAATTCCAAACTGATAAATAAAGTCAGTTAAAGACTGGTATAAAAAGAGTCATCCTGGACAAAGAAGATCAGAGAGACAATTTTTTGAGTAAGAAAAAACTCCTCTGTTTCAGCAACCACAAAGTAATAAGTAATTCAACTAAATCTTTCAGCATTAAGAAAATATATATTTTTTTAAATCCTTTAAATCATGCAAAGACAAGCTCTCATTTCCTCCCAGGGAACTAGCCATATTCTCTGCTTCAGACATTGCTTTTCATTGTAAAGTGGAAATCTTTTTGCTGAGAATTGAGTCTTTGGGCTCAGTCCCATCTGTTACATCCATGCATCTCAGCAGGTGGAGTCAGTTGTCTTTTAGATTAATAAAGAGTCCTCTATGCTCTACCAAAGGTGCATTGTACAGGCTTTTTCCCCTTCATGATGGTGTAATTCAAGAATGGTTCACCCTGATGATGGAAAGGTTATATTATGCTATGATGATGAATATCAAATGAATCTGTCACTGTCCATTCAGTCAGCAAGATGAATAAGATTTCTGATGCTTAACTTGCCATTGGGCAAATAAAGGTATGCTTTGAGCAAAAGCTGCTACTCAGCTTCAACCTGTTTGCTTACAGTTTACTCATTAAAAGAATCAATTTATTGTACCAAGGAACAAAATTAACATTAAAGGTAGGAAAAAATTAAAAAAACAACTTAAAGAAATGAAGTAAATTATGATATTTAGCTTCTCCAGTTGGTTTTTAATATTGTGTATTCAGGAAAATACAGGTGGTGGATATTGTCGAAATGCAAGGGAAGCTGTGTAGATGAACTCTGTACTTACCAGTTTCTCTAATGTAATTAACTCACAGTATATTTGTTTGCTTTATAATTTTATTTTTTTAGTAATTGGATTCTCATTGGCTGATAGAGGAAAAAAAAATCATTTTCTTAGCAGGCAAACTTAGACACTCTCTGTTCCAAGGTCTGGGACATATGATGATCTCTCTCTTGGTTTGAATAGTTGTTTTTAAAGTTTTGGGGCTAATGATTAGTGTGAGACATTGTAGAATTACCATTTGGTGTCAGATGGTTTTCAATTTTGTAGTCTGATTTGTAAATCAATACATTAGTAAGTACTTTCCCAGAAGTATAAAATAATTACTACAACTCTAGTTGTAGTTAAGAGTCCTTTCATGTCTGTTACAGTGGAGTACAATATATATTGCCCTCTGTATATTCTGCAAACTATTTCAAATATTTTGCCCCGATGAGTACTGATCATTTAAATATATACTTTAGATGAGCACTCATAACTGATTATTTTTACAAATCATTTGGTGTGAAATTATTCCACAGTGGTTTTGAAAATAAAGTATTTACTGTGAGTGTACTTTTTCCTTTAAGCTTAGAATTGCCATAGTGAGTGAGATGACTGTGTAGCCCAATGACTTGTCCCCAGCAATACCCAGTTGCAGATACTATGTAAGTAACATCACGGTAAATCAGAGAAGCCCTTCCCCCTTCAGTTTCCAGTAATGGGCAGATTAATGACTTTATTCACCAGAGGCTATATCCAACCACTGTATTTAGTGACTGTGAATTGATATCTCTTCCATGAGCTTATCTCATCCTCTTATGAATTCATTTAAACTTCAATCTCTTGTGGGTTTCACTATTTTGTCACATTCTGTGTGGAGAATGTAATTCCTTCTGATGATTTTGAATTGTTCAGTGATAGTATCATGGGTATCTTCTTGTGGGCTATGAAAAATAAGGAATAATTGTTCATTGTTTAACTTTATACTGGCTGTAATGTTCTAGGCATCTGTTCAATCCCTCCACAGTCACTTCTTTTTTTCTTCCAAAGCTGAAGAATTGTAATTTCTTGAATCATTTCTAAATACAGAAGCTGTTCTGTATCTGTTCATTTTGTTGCCCTTCCTCACTATTTTTCTTTCCATTTTTCTACTTGTCCTATTTTGGGAAGGAATGACCAGAACTACATGCAGTATTGATGGCAGGAGATGTTATGTTCCATGGATTTTGGTACTGGCACAGTTGATTTTGGTTTTGGTTTGTTTGGTGGTTTGTTTTTTTTTTCCTTTGTCCTTAGTTACTGATAGATAATCACATCTTACTGGCCTTCTTGAGCTAAGGTGAACATCTGCTACAGTAAGCAGGATAAGAAACTTTATTTTTCCTTTTTTGTTTGAGATACCTTGCTTTTGACACCATCTAGTTCGATGAAATTCAGTTAGAGAACATTCTTGTGTCGGAGCAATACAAAGTTTAAAGGCTTCACAGGAGGTAGTACTGTATCTCTTATTCCAAAGAGAAAGATTTGAAAAAGGGATAATTGAGTGTAAATTAAAACAAGCAAACAAACAAACAAAACCCCCAAAACAACAAACAAAAATCCCCAACAAACCTCTGCAGTCAGGAAGAATTTACCATTCACTGCAGCTTAACATTCAGTGATATGAGGTTAGGAGTCAGAAATTTGCTGAGATCTTTCATGATTTTGGACAGGGAGATGAAGCAACAGGATAGATAAAAATTAAAGTCTGCTGTATAAATAGCTGTTATGTACAGTGGTCTATATGGTAGTGTTTTGATTCCTTTGGCCACTGGAGTTATTTGGTATTTTGACACTAGCATGCTTCCATGTTTCTGCATAATTAAGGTAAAAAGTGGGCTCATTACCACCATATTGGGACAAAATACTAGTTCTCCTCCACTGAGTATTATATTTGAATCATACAGCTGACTGATTCAGCTCCATTAGAAGAATTTAGTTCTGTTTGCAAAGGGAAAGAAGAACAGATAAAAAGGAAAGATAAAAGGAAAGAAGATGAGAGGGAAAGGCAGAAAAGTGAACAATTCTGTGGTCTTGTTCTCCTGTCTTAGAAACCTTGACTGGGTGCAGTTGTTACCTCTTCCTTAAAGTTAGCCCTCCAAAGGCCTTTGAAAGCTATTGTTAGATTTTCATGAAAAACAGAAAACAGAGGAATAAAGTAACTTCTGAAATTTGGTGAGTACAATGGGCTTAAAATAAGTGGACTAATAAGAAAATGGTCCTCTAATGGCTTGAAAGCAGCCCTGAGGAGAATTCAGTCGATGAAAAACTCAACTTGAGCCAGCAATGTGTGCTTGCAGCCCAGAAGGCCAACTGTATCCTGGGCTGCATCAAAAGAAGCATGGCCAGCAGATCGAGGGAGGTGATTCTGCCCCTCTACTCTGCTCTGGTGAGACCCCACCTGGAGTACTGCATCCAGTTCTGGAGCCCCCAATATAAGAAGGATATTGAGCTGTTGGAGTGGGTGCAGAGGAGGGCCATAGAGATGATCAGAGGGCTGGAGCACTTTCCCCTGTGAGGACTGGCTGAGAGAGTTGGGGCTGTTCAGCCTGGAGAAGAGAAGGCTGTGGGGAGACCTTATAGTGGCTTTCCAGTACCTGAAGAAGGCCTACAGAAAAGATGGAGAAGGGCTTTTTACCAGGATAGGTAGCAATAGGATGAAAAAGAATGGCTTTAAACTGGAAGAGGGTAGATTTAGACTAGATATCGGGAAGAAATTCTTTACTGTAAGGGTTGTGAGACACTGGAACAGGTTGCCCAGGGAAGTTGTGGATGTTCCCTGCCTGGAAGTGTTCAAGGCCAAGTTGGGTGGGGCCTTGAACAACCTGGTCTAGCAGAAGGTGTCCTTGCCCATGGCAGGGAGGTTGGGCTAGATGATCTTTAAGATCCCTTCCAGCCCAAACCATTCTATGATTCTGTATAGTGGATATTTTATTGTGCTTGCTCTCAAACCAGCAACTTCTCATAACTGTTACACCTTCTAAGTGTAATAAATGTTATAAATTCCATAAAGATCTCCAAAAATTTGTCCATTTTTCATGGTGACTAGGGTTTTTTTTGCATGCCTGCAGCCTGTACCTCTGAGGCACCTCCTAGTCTTTGCATGTGCTGCGGACCCTTTTCTTGCAGTATTTTTTTCCTTCCTTCTAGTTTCTTAAAGGAGCTTCTTGATTTAAGCATACTCAGAGGCATCCTCTTGATCTCAAGTATAAGCCTTTCCTAGGTAGAAGACATAACACCTTTCTAGGAAAAAGCACACACAGTGCATAGTGGAGGCACAAGTGAATAATACATTCTCATAATTAGTAGTTTTACATAAATATCCAAATAATAATTTTGAGCTTCTTGTTACAGTAGCATGCATATATATGTATACATATTCTGTCCTTTAAATTTATTTAGAAAACACAAGGATTAGAAAAAAACCACTCTGCCATCTCAAGAATTATTATCGTTGAATAAGTATCAAAAACCCTCTGGTTTAGTTTCAGCTTCTCTTGTTGGTTTACCTCTATACTTTTTTTTATACTAGGAAAGAAAGAAATGTAAGTGGAGATATTGGATATAATTTTTTATATTTTTATATTTTTATATAATTTTTTTATATTTGACATCAGGGTTAAGAGTGAGAAATACAAGGAAGTTATAAGTATATATAGAAGCACAATTTTTTTCATGTCCTTTCTCTTGTCTTTGTGTATTGATCTTTGATTTGAGCCTTCAAATGCAACTGAAATTTTTAAAAAATGTCCTTTTCAAGATCTTCCTATTTTCCCTTTCAATTTTTATTTAGAGAATCAGCTTTTTCTTGATGAAAATAGCTTTGGTTAGGATGTTTCTTATCTTATCATTATTAGAAAATTAAAAGCATGAGATTTCTATACCTGAGTGGAAGATTGAGAGAAGAGGAGCTGTTTTGTGGTCAGGGATTTAACTTGAGATAGGTATGAGAGAAGTCAATTCAAGAGCATAACTAGCTTAGTTAGGGGCTTGAAAGGTTTGACATGCATCACAGTGCATCCTGGAAGCATCAGAAAATTTTCCCAGATTAAAAGAACAAAATGTGTGAAACTTTGCAAATATACAAAATTCAGTAAGTGGAGGAGAAAAAGGAACAAGGAGGTGTCATTTCTGGTAAACCACCTGCAGTGAAAAAAAATCACATCTATGCTCTTCTCTTAAACTAGAATCGGAATTCAAAGTTATGCTGTGTTTGAACAGAAAATATGTGTTGTTGAATGGCTATGTAATTACTTTCCATCCTCAAATCTGAAGTGTTCTTGTGTAGTGTGTCATGAAATTAATTACTGTTACTAAATTATTAGGTTATTTAAGTATGAAAATGTGTATATATGGTCAGCAGCCTGTAAGACTGCTAGGGAGAATCTTTAATACCTCAGTAGAACACCACAAAGAAGCATCATCAAATGATAAGCATGTAACTGGGAATGAAATGAAACAGACTTATTAATCTCTTTTAAACAAAGCTAGCAGAAAGATCAGTTGTCTGATAAATTTGTTTATCTCTGCAAATACAGTTGTTGAATGTCTTAATTCTTCATTTTAAAAGAAAGTGTATGTGGTAAATTAATAAAGTCTTGATATACAAGTATAATGACCAGGGTTTTTCCTATGTCTTTCTGCAACATAGCTTTACTTTCATCTCTTCTGGAAAACAACTTACAATTTAATTATTACAGAAAGTCATGAGGATTACTTAATGGAAGAAATAAATCAGTAAATGTTATTAGAGCATGAAATCAAGTATATTGAATATAAAAACCAGAACCTCTATATTATGTTTAGCTCACATGAGTAGGCTTATTCAAGTCAATGGAAAGATGTGCATTAATAATGCTTTTCAGAATTAAGTCCTTGAATAACTGTTTGCAATATCTGAACACAATAGCCATACAGAAAATTCAGTTGTGTAATGGTAATGTTCACTGCTCCATTGTTGTTTTCTTAACATTGAACTTGGTTTATCTGAGATGGTTAAATCTTCCTGCATAATTTTGGAAAATTTCATAAGCCTTTGCTTAAGTCTGTCTTTATTTATAAGCTCAAGAGCTGCTTTGGTTTACCTGCACCGGTTAGACATTTTTAGTTGTGTTCTTATGCATCCTAGTAAGGACTGTGGAGTACAGGCAAAGAAACAGTAGTAAGATATGTCCTGAGTAAAGTAACATATTTGTGAACGTTGGGAGAAAATCACACATTATTTATGTGCAGCTAGATTTATGGGGAAATACTTTCACTAATTCTGTAAGTGTGTCTCTAATGAAGCAAACACATACAAAGGGGAAAGTTGATTTTTTAAAATTTTACAAGCTAATTACATCAGATATTACATGAAAGAAAAAAAAGGAAAAGGGTTGAGTAATGGATTCTTTCTTCTAAGAAGTTGTGGGTTTAATAAAATATATGCACTCTGATACTCTTACACTTCTGGCTACAGTGAATAGCTACAGCTACTTACTCCACAAATAGTCTTTTGTAAGTCAATACACTCATGTAAGTAGGACTGTGCTGTTCACCAGTAAAATAAATTCTAACAATAGCATGGGAATGAATTAATGGACAATTTTTGTTTAACTCTATCTTGAGTCCTTTGCTACAAAATTCTATTTCCTGTATGCAATAAGTCATTTCATAGTAATGATATTTCACTTGGAGCATGATAACATATGACAAGCCAGAAATAAATTTTCAGATATGTTGCTTTATTGACTTTCTGTTGTCTGGAATTAGATTTCCATGTCTTCATTGAAAGGATCTGAAAAGAGATACTTGATTATCTTACTTGGTTAAAAATAAGATATAAACAAATGGGGGACAGAGTGAAAAGCCTTTTTTGTCTTGACTTTCTCATATTTGCACCATATCTTTCCTTAATTTATTTTATTTCTGTTTAGCATATTACTTACTTTTCATAATGTTCATTTTGTTGTTTACGATATTATTATTAGTTTAGCATATTTAGCATATTTCAGTACTTTTTTCTTTTAAAGTATCAGTACTTAAAATTTGTTAGAGTTGAAACTGATACAGATTTGAAGGTCATACCTAACAATTAACATTTAGAAGTTTCTTATTTTTTCTGATGTTTTAACAGTATTTTTTTGCCATAGCTGTGGTTTAGGTAGAAATAGACATAAATTGTACAGATTTTAAGGAGTGGAGAGACTGAGAATTGTAGTTAATACATGGGATAAAAATTTATGTGTAAACTTAAAGAGTCTACTGCAATAAAGACCTTTCTTTCTGTAGCACACTTTGCTGTATTCTAGTGTACATGAGTTGAGTAGTTAGCTGGAAGTAAAACTACAACTTGTTCTTGCTTTCCATAATTTTAGTAATTAAATCTAAAAAACAACATGAATGTTATGCTTTGCAAAATATAAGCTGACAAAGTTCGAGTCATTTCACTGCAGTACCATTTTTGTGTTTTCAGGTGGCTATGATGCAATATTATTTCTTCCCTTTTGATTGTGGATCATTATCCCAAACATTTTCATGGCTTTTGTTAAGACTACTCAGAAGTTTGATTTCTCCCTGCCCCCAATATTGTATGTCTACAGCAAAAAGACTGTATCATGCAAGTTATCACAGGCTATTTTTATAGTCAGTGAAGAAAAATAGAGCACAATTCATCTGACCTGTTTCAGCTACTTATTTAGAGTTAGATAAATAGTTCCTAGAGGTTACATTTTTCCTTTTTCTGAAGTGAACTTAGGTGACTAGCTTAAATGGAGATGTCTGTATTGTTAAAAATCTGAAACTTGGTGAAGTGAAACCTGCCCAGGATTTCTTCATTCTGAATGATATTATATAAGCAAGAGTTAACGTGTTTTTACGGACCAACACTGTGCACTACAAAATTTCCCCCTTTGCTTAGTTATCTACCTTTTTTCATATATAAACGGGGGGACAAATCAGAGAGGTAAGGAATAGTATTTTAGGAAAATGGATTTTTGACCTCCATTTAGATGACTTGAAAGGATTTAGACAACGTAGTTTTCCACTAGACTTTTCAGAGAAAGCAGTCTCCATTTAGAAAATGTACAGAATAGCTTTACTGTTTCCAAAATTCAAATCCTATGGAGAACTGTTTCTAGGGTACCTTACATTACTACATTTTCACACAGGATACCTGCCGTGACCGTGCTGACAAGGATTATCATTGCATTTACATATGGTAGTATAAAACTGTGGTTTGGGGAACAGGAAGGAAGGAGATATCTGTCTGTATAAGCATGTACTCTCCTCTGTGCTCTCTGTGCTTAGCTTCAAAGTGGTTATTTTGCTTTTATCTATTAAGGTTAAAGAAGAATTTATGTTCAGTACAGTTAAGAGCTTGAACAGGAATGAGAATGATTGAAGGTGCAGAAGTCTGAAGAGGAAACTCAAGAACAGTAATGAAATGGTGTGGATCCAATGTTGGTGAACAGGTAACACAGGCCACTCCCTTATGAAAGCAGACTCCTGTATCTATTTTCACTTACTTTATCCTGCTTAGAAAATATCTGTGTGTCACTTTTGTGTCAAAATTTCCATAGATTGTCTGAAGGTATGTGTTTCATTTCTGAGTTTTGTGTTCAGAGAGAAAAAAACAAAACAAAACAAAACAAAAAACAAAACAAAAAACCACAAAAATCTAAATGAATATGCTGCAGTTTAAGGGTTGTGTGTGAGGGAAGTAGCCTTATAAATAAATAAATAAATAAATGAATGAATAATGTGTAAAGAGTTTTTTCATATGCCCTTCTGAGTCTTTAATGCATAAACACTAATAAAATTAATTACTCAGAAGATAAAAACCCCAAACTTATAGAGTATGCTGAGAAGAAGGGAATTATTTACTTATGCTAATATAAATTATTTTTGAGGTCAGCAACTAACTACTGAGCACAGTTAATTAGAAAAGTCTGCTTGTATTACAGGTTCCAAAGTAATTTCCAGGGATGTGTGGAAAGAAAAGGCTGCAGCTGATTGCTAATCCTCTTGTAACGGTCCGTTGTAAACTGGTATTTTCAGTGCTTTGCATTAATACCTCTCAGTTTCTCCAAAATATTATAAACATTTAGAGCTTTGATATGCTTGAGTTTAAAAAAGATTAATAAAATCATTAGTCTAAAACCTGAGCTTGACATTTAAAGTGTTTTTTCTGATAGCCACATGTGGCAAGGAGGAGGCCAGATAGCTGTGATGCTGTGGTGGTACAGCTAACCTCTCGATGCAAAGCACACATGTTTAATTGAAGAAAGGGTCAAATTTGCAGACAAGCTTAAATGACTCTGCATTTGAGTCCTGAAATGCAGAAGGAGTGAGAAAATTGGGCAGGCAAGCTTAGAGTAGTTAAGATAAACTTTCTCTGAGATGTTCTATGGCAGGTGTGGCAACAATATTTTGAAACGAAGACATGGCAACTGGAAACATCCAAATTTGGAACACAACATTGGCTGGCTATGGAGTGTAGGGACTGAATGCATGGCATCTATAACAGTTGAAACTTACATGAAAGAAAATAAAATTGCTATGGTAGAAGGTGATGTACAAAAACAGACTCTTTACAATGTGTAGCAAATAGATGGATGCCCATTAAGACCACACTTCTGATATTCAGAACTGAGCTGCCAGTGTCTCAACAAGGAAGTTTGGTTGTTGAACGATGGGAATGGAAGGAAAGATGAGACTAAATATTGTGAATGACTGAACTAAAACTATGCAAAAAGGCAGTTTAGTCATTAATTCACTACCCTGAGTTCCTATAAAAACTGAGGAAGATCTCGATTTTAATGAGTTTTGACAGCGTACCATATTCAGTTGAATATTGCACTATAATTTTGTGGTAAAAAATCCTATCCTCATATTTATGTGCAATTATTGTTGCCTTCTGTATAGGCCAGCATGTCTACAGAGGTAGGTAGTGTCATCACTGTGGTATAATATTGACATTTCATGATGCACAGGAATGTATATACCTAAATGGAGCACAATCGTTTTATAACTTTGTGATCTGAAGGCTGCAGTTGGTGCATAAGGTCCAATAGAGATGACCCGAGTTACAATCTGGGCTTTTTTAACTGCTTTTGGGATGGCTGCTAGGCATGCTTTCTTTTTTTTTTTCCTTGAGACTAATGAAAATGTTATTTGGGGAGCATAGAATATGGAAGAAGATTATTTGCTGCTGATATCACTACTTTTGAAGGCTCTAAGAGCATATATTTTTCTTGGTAAAACATATGTTAGTGCACTGACACAATTTAGATGTAAAAAACCTGACCTTATTGAAGTTAACAAAGATTCTATGGACTTTTAAAATAAAGGTGATTTTTTTTTTATCTTGACATATTTAAACATACTTGGACAAGAAAAATACTGATGCTACATCATGCATGTATGTTCTTCATAATCTGTACTTTCTTGATATGGTATGGCTTCACTAGGTGTGTCTTTAAGCCATAAGCTGCAAATAAAACAGACAGCTGATCAAAAACTAACTATGCAAATTAAGTAAATTTAGACTGAATGTATCAAATTGTTCTGAGACAAAAACATGATAAATGTTTTCAAGTATTTCATTTCAATATTTATTTTTTTAAATAGGAAAACATAAATATAAATATATTTTTGTTATATATGATACTAGTAATGGTATAATTTCTGGCACTCTCTAGAAATTCCAGCAAAAATCTTTTTTCTTAAACTACACTTCACTGGTAGATTTAAGCTCATATTGAGCTCCAGAATACTTGCTACACAACTGGGGATATTGTTCCTAGTATAGTGAACATTAGTCTCTCTTGAGAGAGCTGCACTTCACAGGGGGAACCAGAGATAACATATATTGATCTCAGGACTTGGAAATCCTAAATGTACCCTAAGTCACATCATCCACTCTTCCCATCCTCATTTCCCACAAATCTGGGAAGCAGCTTCAGTATATAATGATCATGCAGCTACTAAAACAAAATAGCAGCCAAAGAAGAAGTTTAAATATCCTACATGATACTTTTAGCAATCTTTATAAAGAACTATTTAATTTTAGCTATACTGAAACAAAGAAGGATCTAGAATCAGAGAAGAAAACAGAAGGAACTGATAGAATGAGAAGTGAAGCTCACATCTGAAGTTTGTCTGTAGGTTAATGCAATTGTTCAAAAGATGTTAAATTAAAAAGCAGTTCCCCCCATGTGGCGATACTTTGAATTCAGTTCCCAGAGTCACTCAAGAATTCACCAATGTCCAACATGTTGGAACCTGCTGCCTCCAAGTCCATTGTCATTCCTCTGTCCTCTTAGGCTTTGAGATTGGTTCTGATGCAGGAAAAAATGCAGGTATTTATTTTCCTCTATCTGCCACTAGCTTTTTCACAGAGAAGTAGGTTATCAAACCAAAAAGCTAGGGATTCTGTGTCACAGTATTTTGGGGAACTTAAATGCAGAGTCATACAGTCTGGTATAAATGAACACCAGCTTACATTCACACTCAATCTCAAATGAGTTGGGAGTCTCAGAACTGGAGTATTACCAGCTGAGATATGCCTGCTTTCTCTGAGCACCAGAATCACCAGGTTCAGGTCACTGCTTGGAAGAAGAAACTCCCTGATTAATGAAGTAGATGAGCTTCCTGGAATAAGGAGACAACTTCTGAGCTAAATCTCCATGGAATCCCAGTGATTGGCAAAAGGTGAGTA
>NW_010176728.1:0-4171 GCF_000695765.1 Mesitornis unicolor | reverse complement strand
TCTACGCTAGCTGCTCCTTCACGAGACTCTTAGGCTGAGGCCTAAGATCAGCTGTGTGAGAGAGGTAACAAGTTTGACTTCATGTCTCCAGGTTATCCTGCATAGTAAGGCAATGAAAAAAAGCATTAAAAAAAATGTTCAGAAAACTGTCTTTTTGACTCCACATGTACTTTTCAGAAGATTATTGAAAAGCAATTTAAATTGTTCATTTAAAATTCCTCACAAAGCAGGAAAAGTTTTTAATTGAAAATAAAAGCTGTATTTCAAAGTACAAGTATTTCAAGCTTTGGTCAGAGTATTTGGTTTTTATTAGGCTACTGAGAACCTTATGAAAATTGAACTTCAAAGTATCACTTGCCTCCTTTTTACTTTGCTCTCCAGCTACGCTTCATCTGCTGCACCATGATATTGTTACTCATTAAAAAAACTAACAAGGTTTATCATATTCCCTTGAGAAACCATAGCAGAAACAGAAATGTCGAAATTTTTTTGTTTTCTTTTTATAACAGAAATTTCCTTCCTTATACCGAAAGTATGCCTTACCCTTTACTCTTTAAGCCTTTAAGATTTCCCCTGATTTGGTCTGTAGATCTGTGGAAAGGCCTTGCTGATCTCATGGGTAAGGGTCTAGGATTGAGTACTTGCTCCTCAGCTCAGGATGTGAGAAATCAAATTGCACTATCTTCTTCCTACAGGAAGCACAAGAAACTCATGGTGCTCATATCACACTGTGAAAGCTGCCTTGCAATATAATGATCTGGATGAGGGGATTGAGTGCTCCCTCAGTAAGTTTGCAGATGACACCAAATTGAGCTTCTTGGGGAGTGTTGATCTACTCAAGGGTAGAAAGACTGCATAGACTGGATCAATGGGCTGAGGTCAACTGTATGAGATTTAACAAGGCCAAATGCTGGATCCTGCTCTTGAGTCACAACAACCCCATGCAACGCTACAGGCTTGGGGATGAGTGGCTGGAAAGCTGCCAGGTGGAAAAGGATCTGGGGGTGCTAAAGTAATCCTTCCCCTGTATGTGGCACTGGTGAGGCTGCACCTCGAATACTGTGTTCAATTTTGGGCCTCTCACTATAAGAAGGACATTGAGTTGTGCTGGAGCATGTCCAGAGAAGGGCAATGAAGCTGGTAAAGGATATGGAGAACAAGCCTTATGAGGAATGGCTGAGGGAACTGGGGTTGTTTATCCTGGAGAAGAGGAGGCTGCAGGGAGACCTTATTGCTCTCTACAACTACCTGAAAGGATGTTGTAGAGAAGTGGCAGTTGGTCTCTTCTCCTGAGTAACAAGTGATAGGATGAGAGGAAATGGCCTCAAGTTGTTCCAGGGGAGGGTTAGATTGGATACTGGGAGGAATTTATTTACTGAAAGACTGGTGAAGCGTTGGAACAGGCTGCTCAAGGAAGTGGTGAAGTCATCGTCCCTGAAGGTGTTAAAAAATGAAAGTGTAGATGTGGCACTTTGGGACACAGTTTAGGGGGCAAGATGGTGTTGGGTTGATAGTTGGTCTTGGTGATCTTAGTGGTCTTTTCCAACCTTAATGATTCTATGATTCTGTAATAAATTTCTGAACTAATGATAAGTTTGGCAGTGGTGATGTGAGCATACTGTTTTTCTCTCTCTTGCAGGATCTACAAACAGAACTCCTCTGCACAGCTTCACAGAAAAGGTTTCCTTTCTGAAGAATATCTGGCAGGAAGCCTAGCTCTTTGGTAGGCAAAGCAAGGAACTTCTTATTTTCTTCAGGTGACCTTGAAGTAGAAGCATATGGGATGTACAATTCTCAGTATTCACATTGAAAAGCTATTTTCATTCTTTCTATCTAGACATTTAAGACAGCTGTCTAGTTTATTTTTATTTAACAAAGGACCAGACAGCTTTTCTTTAGAGAACTATCTACTCTCTCTGAATATCATGCTGTTGGAAGAAAATGAAAATTAATAATATATACTTAGCACAGGTGTGTATAAATAAGCTGCAGAAAACAGATGTATACTTCAAATGTGTCAGCCTGTTATTTTTTCAGCATTAATAAATATCTGTTTATTCATAGTAGTTGATCATCCGGACTTTTTCACTGGATTTACTTTCTATGTATGTCCTATGGATGATGGGTAGAAATTTCTATCTAAGGAATTATTTCATTGAACGTGATCAGCCTGACAGTCCTCGTGATACCCAAAAAACAGAGGACTGCTGGGAATTCAGTCTTAATTACTGTGAGGAATTCGGCTACAGTTGTAAAAATGTGGCTTACAACTCTTGTTCCTTGTCCATTAGAGAGCCTTGTCCTTCTTCTGTAGTACTCCTGTTGCAGTCCTTGCTTGCCAGGGTACCTTCAGTACAATAGACTGGTTATTTTTCATCCTTATCTTTTCTTCTGCTTTTCCTCATCTTCAGCTTGTCTGCAACCACTTCTGAAGCACTGAACAATTTTCTCAATGATTTGAAGCTGTTATCTGAACATATTCACATATTAAAAGAACACATATAGGATTAAATTAACGCATTAATTGATGTAATAATTTTTGCATCAAATTTTTGAATTTCTTTTTATTTCCATGGTCTGTCATTTATACTGTTACTTAATGGTGAAATTAGAGTCTTTATATTTTCATTTTGCCATTTTATGCTAGAATGTGCGAGTGATACATCAGATGAAAAATTGCAGCCCTTGGTCCCTTTAAAGAAGTCTATGTGACTACTAAAACGGTCTTTAAGCTAGAAATGTATTGCCTGGCTTGTTCTTGGTGAACATGTCCAGGAAATTCAGCCAACCACACTAAAAAGACCCAGAAGCTGCAGAACTTGGAGCTGCTTATTGAGACAAATGAAACAAAATATTTAAATACACATTCTAGTTCCTAGAGTGGTAGGTCTCCATTTTCAGACTTTGTTCTATTCCAGTTAATGTCTTCCTGGAGCAGATGGATCCATACCATCTTGTGGTGTCTGGGGAAGCTTTTCTTTCCATCACTTCCAAGGTGTGCCAGTTGGTTTGGTTCCTGTAAAGAAAGCCCTTTGCTCATCTTGCAAGTTAATTTTGACTTGCAGTTTAGTTTGGGAACGTTGCTGCATCTGGAACACTGGCTACCTAGAGGTCAGCAATAGCAATCCATGAACATCCATAATACATGTGTTAGGCTAAGTGAATTCCTGTGAGGGTTTTTTTTTATGTTCAGTGTGTCAGTGAAGGAAGAAATGAATGAATTGCTTGTTCTATGAGGAGTGTTATTAAAAGAACAATGCTGACAATAACTTCTTGCTGCTTAAGAGTTGGAGGATCAACATTATTTTAGTTCACAAAATATTTTGTTGCTTATTTGACTTGGGGTTATGAAGTACAGCTCTCCTGTCTTTAAAAGATGAGCAACAAAGAAGAAATAGTACTTAGAAATACGTATTTAAGAATATATGAATGAATAAGCAATTATGGATTTCAGATCTACTTCTCCTTATATTTTTGTATCTGAATTCATAGTTTATATACTAAATATATTAAATTACGATGCATGGGTTTTTTTGAGTCTCCTGCTAAATTAAAAAGGCAAGGTAACCAGACTTTTTTTCCTCTGTGGAACTACTTTTAAAAGTCAGTACCAGATTAAACTTCCCACTGTTCACATCATTACCGCTAAAACTAAATCCTCTGAGGAGGGCAATATTCTGCAGTCTCTCCCTGCCTTCTCTTAGAGTGGATGTTAGTTTCAAAATACTGCAGGCGGCACAATGAATATTCAATGAGAAATGTGCCTGTGACACCTGCTTCTTCTGTAGAGCTTTAAGACTGACTTTAAAAGCTGATAGAGGAATGATATTATATGCCTGTAAAAGCAATGAGTTTCATTTAAGGAGATATATATTAAAGCTGTCATGGGTGGCCTGATTAATATAGCACCTCAGTGAATTTATTATTTCCCAAGAAGCAGTACCAAGCAATATTTTATGTCAAAAACATGTATCAGGATTGATCCTCCTGTTAAAACCTCAGTTTTATGGCTAATCTTCTGATTCTGTCAGCAAAATGAATGCTATTTCTTAGTTGGATTTTTTTATTTGAAAATATATATAAGTTTGAGTTTATGTATATATTTATCACAGAATTGCACTGGAACTATGAGAAGTATATTGTGACATTTATCACAGAATCACAGAATCAC
>NW_010176727.1:0-5180 GCF_000695765.1 Mesitornis unicolor | reverse complement strand
CTTCCCTGGCACCCAGGTCAGACTGACAGGTTTATAGCTTCTCTGTTCCTCCTTCCAATCCTTCTTGTAGATGGATGTCACGTTTGCAAGCGTCCAGTTGACTGGGACCTCCTCAGTTAGCCAGGACTGCTGATAAATGATCGATAATGGCTTGGCGAGCACTTCTGCCAGCTTCCTCAGGACTCTGGGGTGGATCCCATCTGGTCCCATAGACTTGTGTATATATAAGTGATGTAGCAGGTCGTTAACCACCTCTTCATGGATTATGGGGGCTTCATTGTGCTTTCCATCCCTGTTTTCCTGCTCAAGGGATTGGGTACCCAGAGTACTGCTGATTTTCCTACTAAAGACTGAGGAAAAGAAGGCATTAAGTACCTCAGCCTTTTCCTCATACCCGGTCACTATGCTTCCTCTCACATCTACTGGAGTGGGGAGACTCTCCTTAGCTCTCCTTTTGTTGCCAATGTATTTATAGAAACCCTTTTTATTGTCTTTAACAGCACTAGCTAGATTAAATCCATTAAGCCTCACGGTCGACCTATATTCTTCCTAAGTCGCCTGCCCCTTCATCCATAAATCATAAACTTTCCTCTATTTCCTGAGCTCCAGCCAGAGCTCTCTCTTCAGTCAGGCCGGTCTTCTTCCCCGCTGGCTCATTTTCCGACACACAGGGATGGCCTGTTCCTGCACCTTTAAGAGTTCCTTCTTAAAAAGTGTCCATCCTTTCTGGACTCCTTTGCCCTTCAGAATTGCCTCCCAGGGGATTCTGCAAACCAAGTCCCTAAACAGGCCAAAGTCCTCCTGCCAGAAGTCCAAAGTGGCAGTTCTGCTAGCCTCCCTCCTTACTTCTCCAAGGATAAAAAACTATCATTGCATGATCACTGTGCCCAAGACAGCCTCCAACAATCACATCCCCCACAAGACCTTCTCTGTTTGCAAACAGCAGGTCCAGCAGGGCACCTTCCCTTGTCGGCTCCCTTACCAGCTGTGTCAGGAAGTTATCTTCCACAAGCTCCAGGAATGTCCAGGATTGTTCCCTGTGTTATATTTACAGCAAATATCCAGGAAGTTGAAGTCCCCCACAAGTACCAGGGGAAGCGAACGCGAGGCTTCTCCCAGCTGCCTATGGAATATTTTGTCTGTTTCTTCATTCTGGTCAGGTGGTCTCTAACAAACTCCCACTGTGATATATGACTTCTTGGCCTTGCCCTTGATTCTCACCCATAGGCACTCAACTCTCTTGTCACTATCGCTAATCTCTAGGCAGTCATAGCATTCCCTAACATACACGGCCACCCCACCACCTCTCCTTTCTGGCCTATCCCTTCTGAAGAGCTTATACCCATCTATGACAGCACTCCACTTGTGTGACTTATTCCACCATGTTTCCATGATAGCTACTATATCATATTTATCCCAATGCAGAATGGGTTCCAGTTCCTCCTGCTTAGTGTCCATGTTGCATGGGCATCAGTTACATTATGCTCTCTAATCAGGATTCACTGTCTCAGTCAGAAGAAGAAATAATGTGCATACTACTATTACAAGATATCTGCATGTTCCATGGTTTTTCTTTTAAAATTAATATTTTGAATAGTTTATTCTTGAAGATTATGACAGGCGACTTCTTTCTGCATTGTCATACCTTTTATTCTATTAAACAGATAAAGTATTATCTTAGTCTGTGTTAAAGATAGCATGACAAAGCACTTCTAGACTTTTTACAGATTAAGAACAGGAATTAACATAGGAATGTATGACCAAAGCTCTGATAAACAAAGATTGGTGTTTCAATATCTACCTTAATTTTTTCTTTCCAGTCAGTGTGCTTACAGAAATTTGCTTTGGGCTACAGCATGTTCCTAAGAAAAGGCATTTTTCTTCCCTGAAATTTCTTAAGTATGTAAGTTGTATTTTGAATCTGTAAGAAATATGCTGATTTTTAACACTTGTACTGCTTAGCACTAAGTGGCTTTGATTTTTAAAAGTGAAATTTGTCAAGTGAGTCATAGATATGTACTGACTGCTTGTAATTTGAGTTTTAAAGAAGGATATTATGCTTTGAGAGAAAATAAAAGTTTCTGAGAATGTTGTGAGGATTTTATTCAGAAAGATTTGTGATTATTACCTCCATTTTTCGGTTAGGAAAACTAGTGATTAGTGTCCCTCTACACACTGTCTGATCATTCCAACGAGATAATGAAGGCTGTCTGACACCATATAAATGATTACTCTTCCAGCAATGTCAGTGCTGCCATTGTTAGTGTTGACTTAAACTTATAAATAGATTCAGATGTAGCCATAGAAAAAGAGCACTCTTCCCAAACACTGTGCAACTGAAAGGGTACACTCCTTGATTTCCTGGCAGATACATCATTATGTGTCAGAACACTGCATTTGCAAAGTCTGCTTGTGTTCAAAATATGTAATATATATTTTTAAATAGTTTTGCATCCCCATTTTTATGACCATCCTATTCCCAAATTAATTTTACATTAGAGACTGTACAAAATTCCAAGGGAAGACTTTTGAAAAGGAAATATTTTGTACCCATGGAGAGCACAGAACATTTTGTGCAACTGATAATATTAAAGGTGATTCCGCAACCAGACAAAGAAGGGTCATTCTCATGACTAAAGTATGGAGTGATGCCTGCTGAGAACTTGATTCTAGCCCTTTCTCTGCAGGGGTCCTTTATAACGCTGAAAAAGTCAGTGGAACAAGATCTTTCACACTAGTCACCCATGAGAAGGCTCACCTGAGTCTAGTATAATTTGCAGTTAAGAACTGTAACAGAACTTTAGGAGATCTTAATTTTGAACAATAAATTGAGTACCAAATAATCTTAAAAATCAGATCTGCATCTTGTAAAACTGACTGCTGAAATTAGTGGACATTAAACTTATTAGTTGGATAGGCTGTTCATTAAAATTCAAAAGGAATAGCTTCAAGAAGGCAATCTAGTTTTGATAAGATTCATCTGATAATTAGTAAGTCTAGCAGCACGCTTCCTGCTTAGTAACAATAGATTTATTTTTGGACATTCATGTCTTAGAATCATAGAACCCCTGGCTGAAATGTTCATAGCTTTTCCTTAGTATGTGTTCTTTATTACTGTTCACATTAGTATGTCTTACTTATTAGTAAGAGTTGTAGAAACACTGGAGATTTTTGGTGGAACTCAGGACAAGTATGCACTTTTCACAAAGCATTCAACTATTTATCGTTTTGATTCAGAAGAGGAAATAAATTGATGAGAGGCAAGTTTAGGGAGAAGTCAGATGTCAAAATCCTTCATGAAACAAAATTATTATTATTACTAATTACACTAAGTTGCAACTATTTAATTTTAATTTTATTTACCAGTGGCAACTATTAATTTCACTTTCTTGGTGTCTCGAAAATACTACTCATAATGTCCCTTCTCCTTATAGGAACTTTTATGCATATGAATTCATCAATATTTTTAAAGCATTCAAACAGCATAGATATGGTGATGAGCACGACAGATAAATCCTGTGAGAACATGAGTAATTGGCTGTTTAGAACAGAGTTGGAATAATACAAACTAAGGAAAGAAGACAAAACATAAATATTGAATAGCTACTTATGAAGGAAAATCCAACATCTTTTGTATTGACTAAGGCAAAGGCCCACTAGGGAAAAATGTTGATAACTTCATTAAAAGACTAGATCATAATGTGCCTATAGAAATGGTCATATGAACACTTAAAATGAGATAGTGTGATCCCAGTTGTGCTGTTGCAATGGGGCAGTAAAGCATTAGCTTCTCAAAGTGGTTTTAACTGAAATTGAAACTGAAATATTGAAAACAGATAGCATCTCAAACTTCTCTCTACATTTTCCAAGGCTAAGAACTGCACATATTTTGCAACTGATTCAAAGGAACAACAAAAGTTATACCTCCAATTAATAAAAGGCACCTCAATAACACATTTCAGGAATCTACTGGAAAATATTAAAACAATGAAACATTAATGTCCATAAAATTGTTTATTCAATATAAGCATTTCCACTCACAGCATACCTACTTAAATGTGCATCTAAAAGTTCATTAAATCTATCTTTGTGTAGACTAATCAGACTCTAAGTAGCCACACCAGCTGGCCTGTTGGTCAATAAACAACAAAAATCCAGGCCCAAAGCCTCAAAACCTGACTACCTAGGAGAGAAAAGCTCTCCTTCAGTCCATTAAATTTCCTAATGTATTTTTCCTACCAGCAGCACTAAAAAGGACCCTTCTCTTTACTTTTCCAGATAAGAAAAGGAAATACCATGAATAAAAGTTATTCATTGACCAGAGCAATTTTTGTATGCCTTATCCTTATTGATTATGGTCCTCTTCAATCTGACCAGAATTTGCAATATCAGCCCAGTTACACTAATTCCCTGCACAATTCAATAAGGGAATTTAGTTTCTCTCAATCAATAGTCATAAAACCAACACAAAGGTAAACTAAACCAACAAATAATGTGAAAAATTTGGAGAAGAATGCAAAATTGGTTATTTAAAGAAAAGCAGGAAAAAAATGTAATTGGCTCCATAGTTCCAACATGTTGCTTTTAAATTAAAAGTAGAGTGGTCCTGAGCTCTAGTCTTTGCTCTCAGAATTGCTCATGGAATTTATACTGAGGAGTGGGTTCATACAAACTAAAAAAAAAAAAAAAAAGAAAGAGAAAATGGAGTTCAGAGTCTCTGGAAGGCCTGAATAGGCTAGAACTTTTCAAACTTCAGTTTTTTAGGGAATGTTCCAACAAACTAGCAATATAGCTCTAGCATATGCTATCCCCACCTTCTCTCATATTTCATATTCCATTATAAGATATTAAATGCTTTTGATTATAGACATAGTTAACTGCTGCATATTCCAGAGAATATGAAGAAATGCCACATCAATATCCTCTTCCTTTAGTATTACATTATTTGCCTCCACTCAGATTGATTACCATGGCATTCATCACCATGAGACAAAAAGCTGTATTTTTCTTCTTTGTGAGAAGATGGATGCTAAGAGATTTAGCTCAAGTCATATATAGTCAATATATAAAATCCTGAAATTAGAAGTGACACAATGGAATTTATAATTTTCATTCTCTATGGAATAAGCCGCCTTACTGAAGTAGGTATATAAATCACAGAATCACAGAACATTAGGAGT
>NW_010176726.1:8663-21940 GCF_000695765.1 Mesitornis unicolor | reverse complement strand
GGGGGGGGGTGTGTGGAAGAGAGAAAAAAGAAAAATACAAAAAGATCATTCTTTATTTCAGATTTTACATTTTAGGTCATAAAATAAAAGCAATGTTGTCCAAAGTTCAAATTCTATCTGATAGTTTTGAGCAAACTGTAAATGCTGTCAAATAGAGAAGAAAGCAATATTCCTATCTTCCCAGAGGAAGCAGTAAAAATGACTTGCTGACTAGAGGCCATTTTTATATCTAAAATTAAATACATGTCAAATAGTAAATCTGATGTATAACATGATTGCAAGGGCTTTTTTGAACATCTATACCCCTACATATAGTCACATTTTACATTAAATGTGTGTATTTACTCTACTGAAATACATGTAAGTGACTGTGAACAATTTACGTTTTGATACTCAAATTCAAGCCTCTATTAATTTTTTTTTTCTTCTTGGTGGGTGCTTAGTACTTTCAAAACTCCATGAGCTTCTTTCAAATTTATCCACTGGAGAACCAGATTCCTGTTTGATATTAGAGGAAGCATGTGGTACAATGACTTATGATGATCACAAGCGCTTTTTGCCACAAAGTCACTGCATAGGGCAAAGCTATCAATCACCTGTGGTACAATGAAATACAACAATTCTCCCAGAGCACAACTTGTTCCTCAGTAGGGCATTTGGCTTGGAGGGTATTTCCTTCCAGGGATGTGACTTGGTAGTTGGTAGCAACATAAAAACAGGGCATAAGATAATTTCAGTTAATTCAGAATATTTTTAATTTATGGTTAAATCATGACTGTGTATTTGCAGCTGTATATATCTTTCTGGGTTTGAATTCACCTAGGAAAAGACTTGTAGGATCAAATCACATTTATGATGCTACCTTGCTTGCCGTCATTAAGAAGAAAAAAAAATAAAGTGGTTAGCAAGATTTTTTCTTACTCAGAAGGTTATTTTAAAGCTTCTTTCCTCAGAGATACTCCTTCTTCATCTATTATAACTCAGTTTTGTTTATTAAATAGTTATTGCTCAATATACTGATTCTTACATTAGTAAAACACTTATTTGAAATAAGTGTGGTATTGAAAATGTTACGGAATTTTTTGGAGCTCCTTGTTGAACAAGTTAGTATCTTGTCAGTAGTTTTATTGAGGGTAGTGATTTTTGGTTTTGTTTTGTTCTGTTGTTTTTTTTTTTAATAAGAGGTTTTTAATTAAACAAAGAACAAAGGTAGATCAAGAATATTAAATATGGTTTCTGGACTGATCTCAACACAACACTTAATGAGTTTAATTTTGCTTTTGGTAAATAAGTATATGTAAAGCAAGAAATGAGAACAATATTCTAGCCACCAACTCCACAAATCAATGTGCTGATCATAAAACCTCAGGAAATAGGAAATCAAACATTACCTCTAGCAGATTGATGTGGGCACTTATTATTGAGCCTAGTCATTTGCAAACCAGCTCATATTTACTCTTATTAGAGTAAAAGATAAAACTAGAGTACATACAGAATACTACCTTGACTAATTGCTATTAAAACTTTCTTGCTACCAGAGTACTATGTTTCTCCAGTTAATACTGAATTTCATGGAAACTGATGGATTATGTCAGCTTTCTAGCAGTTTAGATTCAGTGAGATTCTGCTATTCAGATAAGATAGATGGATAAACTTGCTTGAGTGTTGTATGTATTTTCTATTTAAACACAGATCTGAGTAACATATTCATGTCACTGAGTTTTCATGTGAGCAGACATGCAATTTTCATATCTGCAAACTGATTAGATCCATTGCAAAGCTGAGCAGGACTGAATATAGAGGCTAAGACCTCCATTGCTGATCATCCAGCATAAGTACTTTAGGTAAAACATGGCTTTGCCCAGGTTGTCAAATGCACAGGAAGTCAAAAGCTGGAGCCTAAGAAAGCTATTAATTTACAGTAGCTTTAATTCTTTAATGTTACTGTGGTAACTACTAAAACTGAAGCTTACACTTTGGAAAACTTTCCTAAAAAATGAAATTCCTGTAAAGATAATCTTTAGTAAACTTAGTGTTTTTGAAAAGAGTTGTTGATGGAGGTCTATAGGACAAGTCAGGTTTGATCACCTGTGTATTTTTTCTCAAATAGAATAATGTTTAACAAAAAGTCCCAATCACATTACTGAATTAGAGATTTAAGCCATTGTGGTTAATTCTAAAGCTCCTTCAGACTTTAGGAGTAGGAGATTTTGACTTAGTAGTACAAGAGTTTCTGTTTTGCTTAGGAAGAATTTATAGTAATAATTTACTCTATTTTTAACTTTTCTTCCTAAGAAATCCAGATGAAAATGCAAAGGCATGCTTTCTCCCTGCACTCACATGCAATCATCCCATTTTACTGAAGGAAAATAAAAGCATTTGAAAAAAAAATTTGTATTTTTGTATTTCTCTATTTGACAGCTCAGATATGTCTCCTTATCTAGAGGATGAAACAGTGGTTTATTTAATTTATTTTATTTTAGTTTAATATTTATTTTCTTTTTGCATTGCTGAATATGAAAAAATATTTTTGCTACCTTAAGATTTAAGCATGTTCCTCAATTGTTGTGCTTATCATTGAGTTACCACTTTCCACTTCTAAGCAAAGTACTTTGAAGACAATTTGTTCTTGAATACACTAGTGTCCTGGTTTCACTGGGACAGAATCATAGACTTAGTCTTCTGTTCAGGAGAGCTGCATTTCTGAGAGGACTACAGTACTCAATTTAATGGAAAACAGAGTTGATAAGACACTTTGCTTCAGTTTTCAGCCAGCTTTGATATGCAGGTTGCTGCAGTGATCAAGGTCTTTAGCAGTTTTGACATAACCAGGTGCAGAAGCTGGGAGGAGTGAAAGGCAGGAGCTTTCAGAGCAGCTGACCATGGTGTCCAACAGAAATTGTTCCATACCATAAATGTCACGCTCACTGTAAACTGGTGAGTTTACTAGGGACACCCTCTCTTTCGTCAATGGTTTTTATCCCTGGAGGGTTTCCCCTGTCATTCCATTCCCAAGACCTCCTACTCCCCCACTTTCACTGAAGCTGTTGGTTCACAGTGTTTATTTATCTTACCTAATATTCACTGCTGGGAATACAAGGCTCGTGGCTTCTATATGCGCTGAATATAACTTTTTTTTATTATTGTTTCTGCTATTATAACAATTTAGTAGTAGTAGTAGTTTAGTTGAGATTATTTCAATCAATAAACTTTTTTTTTTTTTACCTCAGTCTATGAGGGTTCTGACCTTTGTCCTCTGATTCTGTCCCCTACTCCACTGGGGAGGGGTATAGTGAGTGAGTGGCTGAGAGGTGTTTAGCTGCCTGTCAGGTTAAACCACAAAAACTCAGAACCTTGGGGAGAATCAGTAAGGTCTCGGCTTGGAAGTCAGCAACTTTCATCCTGTTGCCTTGAAGTCACTCCTAACTCAAGGCTGGGTGAAGTAAAATATTTATGAAAGAGATTTCAAAAATTAAAGGGAAGCCAGTTACTAATCTACTTCCATTAAGTTTATATCATAAAGGTATCTTTTCTGCTATCAACTTGATTTTCTGACCCTCATCATTCAGAGATCCTGTAATTTTGAAAACCATCTGCCTCAGGATGCATCTACTAGAGGAAAGTCTTGCAGTGGAGCAGCTAGCTTTACTAGATAATTTCTTTTTGAACTCCTCCCTTTTGAAGTATTAATACTTTTATCTAGGAAATATCAGAAATGGCTAGAATGATTAAATGATTAAAAATACTAAAATAAGAATTATTTTATTTTGAAAATATCTCTTCATTAAACCACATGCTAGCTGCTAAAAGAAAAAATAAATCATCTGGATGATCTAAATGAGCAAAGTTTGTTATAGCTCCTTACTGATGAGGTTGTAAATGACCACATGGTGATGAGAGATGGGGCTTGGGATGACATTTTTCTTCTGGAGCTACTGGACACACTCAGTATTTAAAGATCTACTTGTAATGACAATAGAGTAAAACTTCTCTTGAGAATAGTTGCTTCTGTTCTTGTTTCTTGTGTTCACAAGTGTTCTGGTAAGCACCATTTTCAAACTGTACAGGACATGGGTTTGCTCACAAAGAAATACCATAAACTCCTTTTCTATGTGTTGCCAGGGGAATATGGGGAACAAAGAACATGACAGAGGCTTCAGCTGTGCAGGAAAGAAAAGTAAACCTGAAAGCAAGGAAAGCAATAAGCCTGGAGGCTTCCAAAATGGTGGTAAGCTAAAATCCCTGAGTGTGTGATTGCTGTTGCAGCTCTCTGTTAAGGGCAACATCGGCGCTCTAAACCAATACTGTGTGCTGCACAACAGCACTCATCTATCCTTTATATTGGTTGAATGAATGGACTGAATTTGCTAACACAGAGAAGTTACTCTACCTTGTGGCATTTTGAGAAGGTGCTAAGTACTATAAGTATAGTTGTTATTATAATTATACCTTAAGGAAACTGTGAATCCAAGCAGCAGCTTTGTATAGGTAGATGGGAAGAAGCGGCTTCTTGAACATGTTCAGTAGCTGTGTACTTGCACTAAGCTGCTTCTTATATGATCAATTACACATACTGATCTTAAACATGTAGATGCGATATTTGTTCTTCATCAATGTTTGAGCACTTTTATGCTGTCAAAGCCAGTAATTAGAAAGTTTGCCTAATGTAGTATTTTTGAAAGCATCCAAGGAGTAAAATAAAAGGTGGATTATTCCAGATCTTGCTTTCACTTGGCTTGCTTTCATTTTATAGTCATTCTGACAAATTATTCAGCTTTTTTTTTTGCTTCTTAAAAAAAATGTGAATATACACAGATGAAGGGGGTGCCACTTTCTCAGTATTCCACTGAGAAAAAAAATAATACTCTGTGGTTTGAACTAATACTTCTAATATCTATCTTGAGAGTGACAGGAGTCCAGGCATTTCTGTTATGGAGAAATACATCAAGTCATTATTTACCAAAATTTTCAGAAATTAATATTGGAACCTGAAGGCCAAGTTCTCCATGATCCCTTTGTGCTAAGCATGCTCAAATCCAAAGACAGAAATTACTTTTGCTAGGATTTTCTCACCTGCTGAAGCTGTTTTGGTCTGAACTGAAGATAAAATCTTCTTCTCCTTCATGATGTTAGTTTCTTCTGATATGAAGTCAGCAAAAGGAGAGAGGAGGAATTAGTCCAGCACTTCAGAATAAGAACATTCCAGTAGATAGCATATGGGAAGGAGAAATTATTAGAAGAACAAAATGAAAGACAGGGACAAAGAGGCAGTCTGAGTTGGGCAAAAATGATGCACTAGATCAGAAAGACAAAGAACTGCCTTCCCTGGGGTTCTAGTCCTTGGTCTCCTATATATCACCATGAAGATGTTAACTAACAGCTATCTGGGGGATTGGACTAGATGGTCTTTTGAGGTCCCTTCCAATCCCTAACGTTCTGTGATTCTGTGATCTACAGCTGAGATGATAGTAAATGAGATTAGAACTATACTTGAATAGTGATTCAGAAAAGCTAGGGACTAATCTGCTAATTAGTCTCTTTCCCAGAATCTGGAAGCAGGATTTTGTGGGTTTTGAAACTTTCTCAATTTCAGCAAGAAATTTGCTCCCAGATTGCATATGCAATTCTCCTACTGTTTAATTTTGCTTTTGGGAAGGGAAACAAAAACACTATTGAATCGTTCCTAGGAAGGAATGAAAAGAGATGAGAGATCTTTCAGAAGACAACATGTAGCACAAGTATTTAATATTTTACATAGAGCTTATTGTGCAACTGCCCGTCTGTACACTTTAATTAGGAAAATGTTCTGCAAGAGGGAGAAAGGAAAATGGAAGAAATGTTACCAAGATTTAAAGACATAATTAAAGTAGAAGTTGATTCTCCTTAGATTAGTCTCCAATGAGATAGCACAGACAGCATATTCTTTCTGAAAGTGTGTACCTTTTCCTTATGATCATCAGCTTTTGATATACTGCGAGGATTTCAACAAACTGCAGTCACTGAGAGAGGCAAATGAAGAAAAACACAGAATTGTTATGGTAATAGTCTCAGATTATTTCATTCACATTAGTTATGATTTTCTCAACAACTCTATATGCATGTGTGGACTCATGCAATTACATGAGAATTCACTTTTGTTAAACTTAGCTGCCTTATTAAAGAAGGGGAGAACTGAAGTTTCTTATCTTTAGAGGAGTAGTGTTCTTTAAAGAAAAATACAGGTCCTCTGCTTCAGTGTTTTTTGTTCGGTTTTTTTCTTCCTTTTTTTTTTCTTTTGTTTTCTTTTCCCTAGTGAGGTCTTTATTACAAGAAACAAAAAAAATGTTAAACTTTTCCTTTATTTGTCTTGTTAATAATAACTCTGCATCCCTCAGAACACTAAACCACTTACAAGAATATTTATTAGGAAAAAAGGATGCTAATAAAAACATTCAGAAAAAGTTAGAGAATGTGAAGGAAACAATTAATTTCTTACACACAGAGTTTAGTTTTATCTATGCAATAGTGTAACAAGCTTTTGTATTTTGTTTTTTTTCAGCTGTGGGAAAAAATAAGCATCTCTCTTGCTTAGTCTGAATATACATTACAAAGAAAAAGCTTGGCAGACAATGAAAAAAATCTCTTTTTCAAAGTAATTACTGCAAATTAAAGATCTCCTAAGATATGAAATGAGAAAGATATGTGCCTTGTCCAGCCTTCGAAAACAGAAGTGAGGATGATGAAGTAAAAACCTTTCCAAAATGGATTTTGTGAAGAAAGCCAGGTTAAAACTTCACCGTTACTGCAGCTTAAAGGCAACCTATACTTTTATGTCTGGTCTCCAGGAGAGATTCTATACCACAGACTTCAATAATCTTGTAAAATGCTTTTGGCCCATTCCTCTGAAGTCCAGACTTAGAATGCACTGGCACAATGTCAGGTGGCATAGTGTGAGCATCAGCCATTCTGTGTTCATGGTAAAGTTTTCGTAAAAACCTGTAAGTATACTTTACCAAGTTGTCTTTGATCAAGCCCACTGACAGTGCAGCTCTTCCCTGGTGCCATCTGAAGTGTGTCAGTGTCACTTCAGATGGGCAGTGAGGGTGGTTCAGCTGTGTGAGTCCTTTGCACAGCCCCACAGACTACCTGCCTACCCCTTGGTGACACCACTGATGGCTCAGAGCTGTGGCTCTGTCACCTATCAACCCTCCACCCACTGAGTTTAGAAACTGTGTTCTTTTCTTAGCATAGGTAGGGACAAATGTATCTGAAAACATCTTGTCAAGTTTAAACTAAGATTGGCAGAGTCTTTTTCTAGGTCATTAGTAGATGGGGTCTTGGAAACGCTTTAGCTCACAAAGGCAGAATGTCTGCAGGGAGACTGAGAGGAGATTCATGTAGCTACTTGCAGAGAACACTGCAGGAAGTAGGTAATTTTTATATCTATTTTCTAACACAGAAGCCAAGGAAGTAAATAGTCTAAGTTTACTATGTACTGAGTTAAGGGTAAGTTCAGAGCATAATTAAACTGCTCTTGAAAACTTTTCTTGAAAGTTCACGATGCAGGTTCAAACAGAGAACGTATCTATACCTTTATGGCATGTGTTGATCATACTGTTTAACTTTTGTGCAACTGAACAAACAGCGGTGAATAATTTCAACAATTAGTACTATAAGAGCACAAGACAAAGATGAGAAGAATTTCTTGGTCTCCCACCTCATTGATTAAGTTTGGTCAATGAGATCTTAATCCTATGATTTTTTAATGTGTATTTTTGGTAAAGTGCCTTCTCAGTGAGCTTAAAATTCTCATTTGGGTACTATTCAGAACAAAACAGAACAAAAAGTCTCCCTTTCTCATTCTTCATGGCTACACAAATACATTTGTGTATAGCAGTGATATTTTCTCAGATCATTAATATACGTCTTCCTTTATATGGCATGTAATTGAGTCATGGCATGCTCTTCTCATTTTCTATCTTATTTGTGCTTTTTTTGGGGTTTGGGAATGATCAGGAAATAGGGGTACATGAAAGACTTAACAATTAAATAGTGTAGTAGGAGGAGAAAAAGAAGTAAGGCTATTAAAGACAGAAAATACTTTCTACCAGTTGTATCTTGAATCTTAAAGTTTAAATTCTCACAGTGTCTATTCCTTTAAAGCTTTACCTGGGAAAGCTGTAGTGGTATCTAGTGAATTTCTTTAAATTGAAATTTTATTTACTTTTGAAAAAAACTTTTTTCATTATACAAGGATGAATTAAACATCTGTTATTTTTCTTTTCCCTTACTCAATTAAATGTCATAAAGACATTTCATTTCACTAAACTAGGCATTTAAGGTAATAAATTTAAAGGCCGGATCCTGCTCATATTGACTGTGATTCAGTGAGAACTTGAGTCCATTCAGGTGTTTGTACCACATATACTGCCAGAACATGGGCCCAGATCCACAGAGCAGCACTAGTTGTTTGGTTTTTTTTTTCTGATGACGAATAAGGATTAGAAACTCTATTTATGCAGCTGCAAAATGAAAACTGCTGTTTTGGCCAGTTGGTTGTCTAAGGTAAACCATCTCTGGTGATCTATTCAGTCTTACTGAGATTTGTTTTATCTGACATGAACTCCTCCCTGAAGGTTTCTAAGTAATTTTCTTTCTTGAAAATGTGTGCTGATTTTGGCTAGGATAGAGATAATTTTCTTTGCAGTAGCTAGTACTGGGCTATGTTTTGGTTTTGTGCTGGAATATGCCAATGTTTTAGTTGTTGCTAAGCAATGTTTGCATTAAACCAAGGACATTTTCAATTTCTGATACTGTCCTTGTCATCCCAGCTGGGAGGAGACACAGCCAGGACAGGTGACCCAAACTGACTAAAATGATATTCCATACCACAAGACATCATACTCAGTATGTAAGCTGGGGGGAGTTGGCCAGGGGGCATGATCCATGCTCAGGGACTGGCTGAGCATCGATTGGCAGGTGGTGAGTGGTGGCATCACTTAGGTTTTTTCCTTCATTTTGTTTTCTCTTACTTTTTGTTGTCTTTGTCATTAAAATACTGTATTATTATTATTATTATCATCATCATAATTGTTATTATTATTTTATTTTAGTTTTAGTTCAATCATTAAACTGTTCTTAACTCTTGCTCTTTCTTGCCTTTTTCCTCCTACTCTCTTCCTCATTCCACTGTGAATGGAAGAACGTGAGCCAGCAGCTGTGTGGTGCTTAGTTGCTGACTGAGGTTAAGCCAGAACACAAGGATAGCATGAATTTCAACTATTTAGCTAATAGCTCAGTGACTCTTAACACCCACCAAGGGTGCAGATGAACCAGATTTAAAAGCTGACTGTCCACTATGGATTCAGATTCTTATCTTCTGCCTAGCAAAACTACAGGAAATGATGTAGTGAAGCAGTTCTTATTTCTTCCTTGAAGAACTATCACTTGCAATGGATATTTAAATGTTTGTTAGACCAGAGACAGACAGAGACTATGTTCTCACCCAACAGAAAGGCTTTCTTGCTTGGTGATTAAGAGGAGAATGATCTCTGTTCCCTTTTTTTTTGTCTTATTCTAGTGACTGTATAAAAATCTTCATTTCCTCCACTCTTTTGGACCAGGTGCAAAAGACCTGTCATATGTTCACATTTCCAGGGCTCATTAGAAGTTAAATGAGGGTTATTATATTCATGATTTCAAAATATGAAATAGATGGGATTTAGGCTAATATTTTTGTGAGTATGGCACGTATGTAAAATTCTAGCTGTCAAACATAACTCTGTCCCTGTCCAATAAATCCCTTAAATGACTATTATGATTTTGCTTTTTGTTGATACTTACCTGTCTATTGTCTGGGCTCTGGGCCTTGGTATAAGCTGACTAGGAGTTACTTCCAAAAATGCTTCAATTAGTTTTATAATTTTATCCTTAATTTTTACCTACCTTGGTTTGATTTGTCTGGAAATGCAGAAGCTAGCATTTCTTCTGCACTGGCAGTAGGCAGTAAAATGCTTGGTTGAAGCTTTGTCTAAAGCAGGAGTGGTAATTTTTCCCTTTTATTTTTTGAAGGAATCATCATGCTTGTGTCCTACCACTCCTTAGGGAAACCTTGAAAAAAAATCTTTAAACTGACTCCAATTCTGAGTTTAATTTTTGTTCAGGAGACCATTACTTTGATTTATCACTTTTCTTTAATGGCAAAATGCCTCTTGGATTGTTAAAGGTAGAGTACTGTAGCAGCATAAGGTTTTTGCTTTGTTTTGTTTTTCCTGTAATCTTAAAACAGAATAAAAGAAAATTAAAACCATGCAAAGCAACTTGTGCTCCTCTCCCCTGCTCCCTGCTCCAATTCTAAAAATACTAGTAAGGAGTACCTCTGCAATAGGTGTCAGTGCCACCAGTTATGCCAATCACTAAACAAAATACTATACAAGAAATATGGGTACTTCCATAAACTTCCCTTTAAAATCCAAAGCGTCCTTTAAATATCTATTCAAGACTACAATTTTGGATATTACTTTAAATCAGTATATCAAAAAAGCTTCCTTAGGTGTTAGTATATGTGTTTAAAGATAAAGGGGAGCAACTCCAAACTAACATTATAAAATGTGATTAAAAAATCCAAAGCTGGCCATGAGGAAAAAAAAAAAATAAAAAAATTGATTCTTGCTTTTAGTATTCTAAATGAGCAATGCCTTGCCAAAAATATTTAGTCACTTTGATGTCAAGATTTTTTGTCATTCTTTAGTCTGTCATTTTTCATAATTTTCCATACGTCTCTCATTTCCTTTCTTTTCTTCCCTTCATAATTCCTTGGGGTGGCTGGGGGAAGAAGTGATGAATAACTAATTTGTCTTATCAGTAGACCTCATTCTGGGAAATCTAGACATCTCACAATTTTAGAGAACAGGAGATTTGCAATTTCTTTCATCAAGATAAGTATATTGCATGATATGTTTCAGTTCTCAACTGGATAAGATATTTCTGGTATGTAGAAGTCTCTACAATAAACATTTTGGAAAAATCTAGAAAATGCTGTCAGCACTCAATTTATGGACCAGTACTTCAATAAGTATTCTGTCTGTGCTCATGCACCATTCCCAGTGACTCTAGTGGGAATGTCACTGCAGCACAGGAGCTGAAGGAGAAAGCACTATGAGCTCAGTCTAATATTCATTGAAGCTGGTCAGAAGCTTCATACTGACCTCGGAGTGCAGCACTAGGCTAAACCAACGCTCCTCCACTGCAGTGTCTGTATTTCATAAAATAAGGCCTTTTATAAACAAATAAATATAACACTGGTAATATCCACTCTGGTCTTGTACATTCATAATAGGCTTCATTTAAAAATTCATTTTTTATTATCGACCCAGCACTGCTTGACCAGTATATTTATGTAGTCTTATTGCACTTACTGTAATTTGAAAATAGCACTTGTTGTTGCTCAGTGGCACTCCTGTGGTTGCAGTCCTGGCCCCTGTTTTCTATAACTGAAGCATGTGAAAGCCCACTACAGTTTTGTGCCATTCTCACTTCAAATGGCTGGCTAAAAAATTTATTGCCACTGTAAGAGTGTTTACCAGTTTTCAAACATTTAAGAGTTACTAGAACTGGTAGGGATCATAATTATTTTTTCTTCTTTTGATGTGTGTTAAATAATGAATATTGATGGTTCTATACCTGTGTAAAGTTTCAAAGTACTCACTCTGCTTGTTTCAATAATTGTCTTTGCACTCAGGAAAATGTTCTTACTGTATATGTACAGTTATTCTGCAGACAGTGTCTTCTCGTTGTTGAAAGGACAATGCTGATAGGAAAGCTTTTGTCAGTTCTGCTTCCATTTTTGCTGCACAAGATTCATCTCTCAAGTAGTATTAAGGAGATTTATATATATGCTGCCATTAAAGGTATGGGTGTTTGGTTATATGATATGACTGCACATGGTATATTGCATAATATAGGCAAACTTCAAGTAAGAATAGATACATGGCAGGAGCGGGCAATGTTTCCACTAGCAGCAAATCTCTGGAGCACAGCATCACTATCTCCTTACACTGACAAAGCGATGAGCAGGACAGGACATTCAGCCCAACAGCAGCAGTTGACATAAACCATTCTGGAGGCAATGATGCAATTCTGTTTCCCTGTGACACATAAAAGGAGCAGAACAGGAGTGTAAATTTAAGATGCTATTTGTTTTATTTTTTGTGATATGTGCACAGTTTAACAGATCTGTAAGCTATGGCTTGCAGCTGTCAATGAGGGGTTCCTGAGCTGAAAATTGCTTTTGGAAGCATCTTTTCCACATAAGGAACTGTAGCTGCTGTTTTCCAAAGGCCAGATATACTGTTGGAGTTCCCTGATGCTTATCTTGCTTATTGTCTCCGTGTTTATTGTTTGTTTTTTCTCATCTCTTAAGTTTTGTGTCTTAGGGACCAAGGACAGGGGGAAGGACCAAATGTACACAAGACTACTAAATGAAAAGGACAAGGAAAATGTAGTGTTTGGTTTTTAGGTTGTTGGTTGATTTGTTTGTTTTGTTTTTTAATTATTATTATTTTATTGGAGTTTTTTGTTTGTTTTTGGTTTTTTAGGGGGCATTTTTATTTTTATTTTTATCACTCTACTGTGATACCAAACTAGCTAGATGATGAGGTATATTTAAACCAATGTTAAAACTAATTAAATAATGTTATAATTTAAGAAGGAAGGAGTATATTTCTTTATTATTCTTCAGTACGACTGCTGTTTGCAGCTTGGTCAGATTTGATTATGACTGTCCCAAGAGTGACTTCCAGAGGTATTATTGTAGATGACCCTGATTTATTTCCTGCAAAGAGGGACAGTATATTCTAACTCCATTGACCTTTTGTGCAAAAGAACATTCAGACCCAGTACCACTTTTAAGAAGAGCAGCAGCAGGAAAATTTTAATTGTCAGAAGTTGCTGAATTGTCAAAAGTCCAATATGGGTCTGCCCACAGCTGCCGTTTCCCTCACACACAAAACTGCTTCAGCCCAAGTCCACAAAACTCCAATCTGGGTCTGCCCATGGTCACAGTTCCCTCACACATGACCAGTCGACCCAGCTCTCGCCACGGGCTGCAAAGGGGAAACCTGGGTTCTGCGTCCTCCTCCTCCTCCTTCTCTTTCCTTCAAACCGAACTTAGTGTTCTTCAAAGTTGTTCTCCTCGGGTCCCACTCCTTTCTCCGCTGCAGGTCTTTTCTGATGGTTATGGAGATCCCAGCTCTCTCTCTCTCTTTTTTTTTTTTTTTTTTCCATAATGTAGCTTGCGC
>NW_010176726.1:0-8637 GCF_000695765.1 Mesitornis unicolor | reverse complement strand
GCCAAAGCCTAGCCGGGCAAGGCCGGGGCCATGCCACCCGCACCTGGGGCCGTGCTGGTCAGGGCTGGTGCCAGAGAGAAAGAAAGGCATGACCTACACCCCCCTTAAATACATGAATTCGCAAGGGCGCTGATTGGCTTGGCCCTGGTCAGAGGTGAGTCTGATAAAGGCAAAGGGGGAGCTTTTCAAGTATCTTCTTAAAAGGCCATCTTCATAGCCCTTCTCCCGTTACCAAAGACACAACTAAAAACCCCTCACAGAAAACCCAATACAATGTAGAATATTACTAATGTAAAGCTTGTGAATCTCCACTAAATTACCCCTTGGCAAGGTTATTTGTGGTCAAGCTGGCAATAACAAACAAATTTTCTTTGAGCACTCATTTCTGAAGCAGTTTGTTTGTCAAGTTATAGTAACAGCAATGTTTAAAATTGTGGTTCAAATATTATTGTATAGTTTTGAACAGGTAAAATGATTTGTATCAATCTGTACATCATTAATAACCTAATTAGAATTCATTATTTTACCTCTGGTGTTTTCTTCTATTCTCAAAGTGCCTTTAAATTACATATGGGTCTGAATGGTCAAATACACTTCAAAACTAAATTAAGATAAACAGGATTTCCCTTTCTCCTTTGCATATAAGCTTAAAATATGTGGATTAATCTTACCATGTTTATACTGAGCTGATGTATATTCTGAACTAATGTTGCATGGTTGCCAGCGAAGACCTCTATCTGTGGAACCTTGGCAGTGCATGCAAGCGACAAACACTAACATCATAAATCTGTTGTATGAAGTGAATAGGAAAATGAAAGAGAGCTATACGTAGAAAATACATCATAGCTAACATATGTTTTGAAAGCAGTTTAACTCCAGACAGGCATGAATAAAAGCATTGGTAAGATAAAAGAGAATAAACTCTGGAGATGGAATGCAGAATTATATGGAAATATTTTACTTTAGGGATGAACAAGAACTTTTAGAACTCATTGCATTATGTGAGATGTCATTTAGGTCAGTAAATGAATCCTTTTGCACCACTAAAAATTACTTTCAACAACTGAATTAATTCCTCTAATTAAGTATTACTTAATGACCATAATCCCTCTGATAATTCAGTGTTGAGAACAAGCTTTTGTCAAACCATCCATATTCACTAGGACTGATTGCTAAAAGTAAATCAAAAGCAACTCTGTGGAAGATACTACATTTACATTAATATCCACCTAGTCTCTGAAGAAAAAATCAGACTCTAACATACGGCATTATTTTGGATGACACATTGTAATTATAGTGAAGCTTTCATTCAAATCAGACACAAAGTATTAATTTGGAAAGTAATAAGACTTCAAGATTATAATTTTTTTTGTTTAAACAAATATCTGATTTATTCGAACTGGAAAATCTATAGAGTTACATTAAAGAATTTATCTGTGTCCTAGGTAGCATTGTGAGAATTCTCTGAGATATTCAGTGTGCTAAAATGAAATAAATACACTCTTTAATGTTCAATATGACTGAAATACAAAAAAGCCAGTTAATGAAATAGTGATAAGTACAAATTAAAATAAATATGAAATATTGTTCCAACAATATACATGGAAATCCAGAATGGCAGCTAATGTCCTGAATGGAATTGCCTTAATATTAAAAGTAATCAGTAAAATAAAAATAAAAAATACAGTTTTCTACCTTGCTGAAGAATAATTTATGTAACCTCAGCACAGACATTTTGAGCTAAACAGTATCAGTTAAATACAGAACTGCAAAGAAAGAGCCAGAGCATTTCTGCAACAGCAAGTGGGTTGTTATTCTGTTGTACTTATGGAGATCTGAGAAATTAATTCTACTAAAAAAACCCTCCCTCTTAGAAATCTCAATTGCTAGAATTTGTACTTATGTGAAATACAAATCTTTCTTTTTGTACCAGAGTTACATATTTTTCTTTCTTACATTTTTTTTGCCTGTATCCTTTTTTATTTTCATTTTTGTTATTCTACTTGGGCTTTTTATTTTCTCCTCTAAGAAATCCTGAAGTTTAAACTTTCTCTTGTCTTAAGTTTGGATGAAAGAACTGAATGTTGAAACTGCTGGAAAAGATGCCCTCAAATACTCTATTCTGACACTGTGCTATTAACTGACTTTTCTGAATCATGTCACTTTTTGTTCTTAGATGTTCTTGACTTTCTCAGCAGGTATTGCAGTTTGTTTCTTTTTCCCTGTGACCAAGCCACATCCTTTCTGTGATGAACTTCTGTCTTTTCCTTTGGCTAAAGTACAGCAATGGTGCAAAAGGAAGCAAATGTCCTGAAATTATATAATATTTATTTTTTCAGGTGTTTCTTTCCAATTGAAATACAAAATACTTCAATACTAGTTCTGTGGAGTTATTTGTTGGTTGGTTTTTTTTTTTTTGGGGGGGGGGTGGTGTCCAAATTATATAAGACAATATTTATTCTATTAGTCATTAAGGTTGTTACTTTTCCTCTTACTAGTCTCTTCTTATGGGAGAAAAAAAATAAGTGTAATATTTGACATAGAGTCTAAAAACCTCTCATTGGTGACTGTGATATTCCAAAATATACAGTACTTGTTCTCATCACATAGATAAGTAATTCTAGACTGCAAGAACTCAATACTTACTCATGTGAATAATGCTATTGACTTTTAAGTGTACTTAATAACTGAATGTTATCAGTAAGAAAAAATATCATTTTTGAAACATTGGGGGTTTTTTTGTTAACTAATATGACAGAATGTCCTGAAAAGATATATGTAGTCAGCAAATTTGAGCCTGCATAGTATATCACAAACAGTGAAACCATTTTAGCAGTGCCAAGCACTTGAAGATGGAGTAGAGAGAGAAGATATATTTTTCATTAAGACAAAGTGTCTCTTCGTTGCTCTAGTTGCACAGTGTGAAATTCCTTATAATAGCAAAGAGGTTTTTTTTTTCACTTTCATGTCTAGCTAGACTTGAGATTCTTTGCTGAGAATATGTTCAGTACCATTTAAACAAGCTGTCAGAAACCTCTACAGATACAAGTATAATGCTTTAAAAAGTTACAAAAAGTAAAAAAACATTATTACAATAATATTCTAAGCTCTAAGTTTTATATCGGTCAGATACTCATGTGATGAGAGGTGTATGGTAAAATTCCAACATCTCTCTTAAATATTTTATTTCAACCACTGTTTGAGTGTGAGTCTGGGCCTGATGGATATATCTTTGCCACTCTCTGTGATGTCCAATGATAGGACAAGGGGCAATGGGAGCAATAGGAGGTTCAACCTGAACATAAGGAAAAACTCTTTTACCGTGAGAGTGACAGAGCAGTGGAACAGGCTGCCCAGAGAGGTTGTGGAGTCTCCTTCTCTGGAGACATTCAAAACCTCCCCGGACGCATTCCTGTGTGACCTAGTCTAGGTGATCTTGCTCTGGCAGGGGGGTTGGACTGGATGATCTTTCGAGGTCCCTTCCAACTCCTAATATTCTGTGATTGTGTGATTCTCAGTGGTCTGCTGAAGTTCTACAAGTCATAAACTGTTTAATTTTTTTAATTTGTGAGCCTTTCTTAATTTTTTTAAACTGTAATTGAGGTTAAGGATTTTTTTTTAAATATATTTTAATTAGCAGTTTTGGTGAGGGGTAAATTATTCAGAAGGATATCTGTAGATGCCATTCAACATCCTCGTTCTCTCAACATCCATTGGCATTCATTTAATCTGTGATCTGCATAGTTTCTCTGACAGTTTTCCTGACAAGCTGTGGATGATGGAGGATCTCATGAATCACTGGATTAGGAGTGCCAGACTATTTTTCAAATTTCCCATCATCTTGTGTGCCAAAAGCACACAATGCAATATAGATATTGCATCCTTGGATCTATAGCTGCTTTGGACAAAATGGTGCATGTCATACTATAGCACCAAATCTTATTATTTCCTAAGGTTGTTGGGACATTTGCCAATTAAGATTAGAAAAAAAAAGTGAATTGTGAAGTGAAAAATGAGCTTAGACTTATGAATGGTAACTGACACATCTTTCTTTTTTTATGACCTTCTATGATGTTACATAGTGTCACTTAGCCAGTGGTTTAATAAAAAAATAAAAAAGGATTCTGTTATTGCAAAAAAACAATTTCTTTACTTTTTAAAAGTTTAATTTACATTAATCAATTTAATTTGTTATTCATTGGTAAGAACAATTTTGTGAATGGGCATTGTGTAAAACACTGTACAATGAATCTGAAAAACAGACATTGGCAAACTGTGTTAGCATGTTTACAGTAAGACAGATTTTGTAGCTAGAGATAGCTACATGTGACATCACATTCATCCACCTTTGACAGCTAAAGAAAGTTATTTAGACACTCATTTGTTGATTGATTTGTTGTCCAGAGTAAGATCTAAGATAGCACCCCTGGTTCACTAGTAACATGTCTTCTCTGAACTCCTCTCTATCAA
Organism: Mesitornis unicolor; assembly: GCF_000695765.1. Taxonomy (NCBI): domain Eukaryota; kingdom Metazoa; phylum Chordata; class Aves; order Mesitornithiformes; family Mesitornithidae; genus Mesitornis; species Mesitornis unicolor. The sequence goes on along the minus strand of NW_010176726.1, from coordinate 4,167 downwards.
GGAGAAATTGTGGGATTTTTGGTTAGAAGTGTAATAGTCTACTGAGTGAGAAGAAAATATGCTAGGCTGCTATAAAAACATTCAGGTTAATATTAAAACAGCCAAATACAAAGCATATATGTAACACATCCTTTGACCTGTTCTGAGACGGTTAAGCAGGTGCTTTGTAAGTATTAATTATTTTAATTCCACAGATCTTTAAAATTTCATAAGAGGCAATAAACCTGATTTTGAAGGATTAATATTTCCAACAAAAAATGCAGAAGTGTAGTATTTTCTTTAAGTTATTATGAGAGACTATTAAATTAAAGAAACCTGAGAATGTAGCTGTGAAAGTATTATTATTTCTTATATGTAAACAAAATTTTTAGAAAATATATTACAGAAGAAGAATACAAAAAAGGTAATATGACACTAGAAGGATTTCAGACAGCAGTGTTACAGGTAATTTTACCACTGTGTCCAGAATTTTGTTTTGTGGGTATTTTGAGAGCAATTTATTTTTGTAAGAGCACAATGTTTGGAAGATTTTTGTCATATTCTGATCGTAGCTCTGTTTCTGCATCCTTATCTTTGATGTTTTTGCACTTTTGTCTTTAAATAGAGACGTGTTCTTAACAGACTACCTGTAAAGTACGTTAAATAAAAGACTTTCATGAAGTCTTTCAGTGAATGACAACAGTAGTTGTTGCAGTGCAGTCTTCTGCAAGAAATGTACCATCACCAGTTTATCATTGCCTATCATTCAGGTTATCTACTCTGCTGTTAGTTTTGTTAGCAACAGATTTGACAGTCAGGGCTCAGAACTAATAATTTGTATCCTAGACTATACCTGGTAAAGAGTTTCCATTGTGGGCTATCAGACAGTCATCACACATATATTTACTAGAGGAAGAGAAAAATTATAGGGAATGTTTGCATTTCTTACCCAACTATACCAATATAATAAACAAGCTTGATTTATAGCAAATAAAGGGTCTTGTAAAACACAAGAGTCAAAATAATTTTTCCTTGCAGCTCTTTGGGCACAACTTAGACTGTGTTAGCTTGTGTTTTCTTTCTCTGTTTAAATTTCTAACTGCTAGAAAGGATTTTCATCCTGAAGCAAGGCTTGAATATAAAGCATTCTCATGTAAAAAGCAATTTATGCGGGGTCATAATCCCTCCCTAAGTATAGCCTATATTTCTGGTATGTGTTCTGTAGAGATTTGCTAGAGCTGAGTATGAACCCTAAATCAAGAGTACTGGAAAAGTGATAAAAAGCACAGCCTCAGAGGTGCACTGCTTGCTGAAGTCTTCTCACTCCTAGGAAGGACCACTACATCTACTATTATGAATCCAATATGTATTACAAACACCAAACATGAAAGCACAAATAAACCCTAAAGAATTCTGTCATTTCTGCTGCCACCAGACTTTTTTGGGTGTTTGATCCCTGGATCTCTTAATCATTGAAATAGAAAAGTTTTGGTGTTCATCGTACTCTACTAGAAGTACTATTCGGGACTTGGGACACACGGCTTTCCTAGAAACCTGTTGTAGGTCTCTTTTTTTGCTTTAAAACAATTACTTTGTATAAGTAATTTCTCTCTGCTTTTCTTCTCAAAGTCTATTCTAGGGATAATGTTTCCACATTATTTAATAAGACTGAATGCTGATGTGACAAATGCCACATAAGTACCTGCACAGAACAAAAAATCTGAGGGCACTGTTGGTACACCTGATTTTGATTTCTATGTCCTCTTCAGCATTCCTCTTGAATATTGATCTGGGGAACCCCATAGCACATGGCTTTCTCTCCAATACTCTTGGTGCACACAGATTGGATTCAATCAATACCTTTATTTTGTCGTTACCAACTTCAATTTGCCTTCCTGAGTGTGGTGCATCGTTAACATCAAAATCTCCAGACTGCATTTTTAGCAAACCAATTCTGACACTGCTGTATCTTTAAGGCATCTTCACCACCCACGTCACATAACTTTTTAGGAGCTTGATCAGCATTTTTTCCTTTTTGGTAGTGATACAGCAGAATATGAAGTATATGTTCCTTTTGATTTCCCATTTTGAAATCAACACCAAATAAATATTTGTTAATGAAATTGTGCACTTTACTTTTCTAAAACAAGCTTGTGCTGTCAGCTGTCGAGTTGCATAATGACTTTGAGTTTAAAATGAAGTTAGTTACATTTCAAGACATGCATGTCCATCTATTAAAAATATGCAATTACTTTTTGGTCAACTCAATAGAATACATTTTTAAAATCAATTGGAGAAATAGAGCTAGAGAACAGCTCTATTACAGCTAGTAATTGATATTAAATCACTTGTAAATTTTTGTATCTTTCATTTTCTACTGTTCATTTCTTCTTAGGAAATAATATATACCCTTGGTATATCATTTTGCAAGGAAGAGAGGACATTTGATTTTGCAAGATAATGAAGAATGTCTATATAACACCAATACAGACTTAGTCTCCAGACTATTGATGTTTAATGCTTCAACATTTAAAACATATTATATGTTCACCTGTTTTCTTTTGTAACATTTAAAGAAATGCTTTCAATGTTTTTGCTAAAAATAAAAAGAACTTTACAGAAGGACATTTACTATGGTATACAGTAAGATATCACATTTCACTTAAGTTTTTATTTATTGAGAAAGGGGCTGAATAATGAAGGAATGTAACCCATAAACATCCTCCCCCCAGCTTAATAATCCAAAGGTAAACTGTCTAAATATCTAACTACCTATGGCTTTGACAGAGTAAATAGAGAGATGTCCTTGTACAGGAAGTCACATCATCTATCCTAGGCATGTGTTTTAGGATGATATAACTCTCGGACAACTCTCTATCCACTATGGAAAGCCCAGGGTGTCCTTTTGGACAGTGAATTGCTGAAATGAATGTTGCCCTGGATATATAACAGTGAAATTGCATTTAGCCTCAAAACTGCTGTCGAGAGACAGACTGGACTTTGTGTCATAATGTACACCTTTGAGACCTTGTGGAACATAAAACTACTGTGTTCAACCAAAATTTGTGGAGTAGGCTCTTCAACATGGCCGTTGAAGAATGGCTTTTCTCGGCTATCCCTTTCATAGAGAGCTTCATAACACTGGGAAATAGAAAAACATCTTTTGGTTCTACAGAAAATTTATTACAAACAATGCAAAGCTCTTAAGTAGTGGAGGTTGGTGAATCATATGTCAGGTTTTGAAAGTGTGCTTTACAGAAAAAGCAGCACTACATGTTTTTCCATACTTAGCTAATGTGAGTCATTTAGAGAAAAGGTGGAATCAAAAGACTAAGAAAAACATAGGACTTCGAACAAATCTATATTTTGGGGTGTGTTTTTGAAAGTTTTTTAGCAAATACATCTGCTGCAATATCATAACAAAAGCTGCTCTGTAGAATAGAGAGGCTCCTCCAAAGCCTGGAAACACAATACTCGTCTATTCTAGGAGTATCATACTGAGCTCTGAAGCTCAGCTTTCAGAATCTGGGTTATATGTTGATCTTGCATGGATTCTTACATTGAAAAAACATCATCAAGTTTACAAGGTCATGTAAATAGAAGTTGAAAAAAACCAGTTCTTTGTGCAAATTGCACTCAGTTCTTCAGCTGCAATCAAATCGTCATGCCTACTACATTTTTTCCTGTCTTAATCATTACTTGGGTTTCAGACTGTGAAAAATTGCAAACTAAAGATCTGACAAGGACTTGTTTAGGGTTTTTTTACAACATATTGCAAAATCTCCCTTTTTCGCTATGAACCGATGAAGACTAGAACACCATGGGAAACTAACATGCAATCATGAAATTAAACTTCAGGATATACCATATAGGCCTTAGATCAAACAACTGAGCAGCCTGAAGCTCTGTTTTGGACACAGCTACAAGAGGAAGGAAAAGTGGCAGGTATTCAGAGCACACAAGTTATCTTGTGTTACTTCCCTCTGTGGACAATACTCAGAAGTATCAGAAGAGCCACAGTGCAGCTAGGTGAAATGTACAGGAGCTGTAACAAGTAGGCAAATGTTCTGTGAGGCTATGTTACCCATGTGGATGCATTTGCAAACTACTCATCCATAGGATCATGGAATCACAGAATGTCAGGAGTTGGAAAGGATGTCAAAAGATCATCTAGTCCAACCCCCCTGC
>NW_010176725.1:32698-46580 GCF_000695765.1 Mesitornis unicolor | reverse complement strand
TATATCTATATATATATATATAAATTTGATATATCCAGAGCCAGTTCTGAATTTTAGGCTGCAGTAGTTGACCCAGCAATTAGCTGACTGCTTAGTCCCTGATTTTAACTCCAACTTACCTGCTTGTTAAGCTCCAAGGACACAGGTTTTCTGCGTCTGTAGATCGTCAAAGGTGAACTCACGTACATGAGACTGCTAGAATAGCAGAGGGGAAATTTTTAGACTCTAGTAGCATAATGTATACTAACATAACTACATTCAGGGGAAATTCAGTACTTTTTCTACATACAATCATACATATATTTTCTAGACACAATACATACGAAGTTTCCAACAAAAAATTCAGAATTAAGACATACATTAAGAGAAACAAACACAACAAATTTAAGTTTTTACCAAGATGGCACCTGTACCAAACAATTCATGATTTAACCAATTGGAGGCACTGGAATTCACCACATGAAAAAATAGGGTGTTTTATCAAAAGAATAGATTACATCTACTGCATTTTGAATTTAATATTAATTCAGTAAATTATTTACTTGACTTTGTAACACAGGTGTCTGACAAACAGCAAATTCAAACCTCTGTTTCAAGTCAAAGTCATCCTGTGATTGACTTACCATAAAAATAATACAACAGAGCTGTCACCACATTGGGTAAACAAGCAAAACAAAATGTAGACTGGAAACCAAGCTTGTTTTTACAACTTCGTCCAAATTTCACAAAGGGACCCTTATTTTGACTCTAACAGAGAAGATAATTTGATGTTTTCCCTTTAGCAGTGTTGTAAATCAACTTAACAGGACTGGAAAAGTTTGGGGAATAACTCCAGTTGTACCAGTGCAAACCTTGTCTTTCCCTGCTCACCTGGAGCTTCCCTTGCTCTACAGATTTTCTATGTAATAAGATTACAAAGGCTATGAAGTCACTGCAAGCTTTGCCATTTGTATGGATTTCCTCTAAAAAGAGCAGTTGAACGCATGAGTTACTTGGTGGAATTCCATGACCACTTATGCAGAAGGCCAGACTGGAGGACCATAACAGTCCCTGTTGGTCTTAAAATCCATGAGTCAATTAATATATGAATCTGATATAATTTAGAGGCTCATTTTCATGGATCCACTTGAGATTAAATAGAAATGGCTAAGCTTTAATTATTTTAACATCTGATATTTGTCAAGCAAACGACTTCAAAATCAAGCCATGACTTCCCATCCTGGTGAAAACATTTAATTACACTAACTACTGGTGAAATTAGTTCAATCTGGTCTCAAACGCTTTTGGTTAGTGTTAAATACTGACATGTCTATTTATCATCCCTCCTGCTCCTAATGCTCAGTAACATTCCCCAGTTCCACACAGGAAAACCTTCATGCACTCACCTGCAACAGCAGCACCAAAAGCAGCTACTGGTGATTTGGGAAGGGTTTCCAAAGAGCTGAAGAGTAACAAATACAATTATTACGAATGCAAAAACCTTTCAGAAGAGTTAAAATGTGGATTTTTGTACAACCTGAAGAACATTTTTTAAAAGCCATCAGAACAACAGGTCAATACAACTTTTGTCAGTGACAAGATACCTGCAAAGCCAACTATTTCATTCCAGCAAAGGCAGCAATGCTTGAGCACACAACCAACTGAGGGTGTTCTGATTATTGATAATTCACCTTTCTGCTGAGGGCCTGACAATGTTTTGATATCATGACTCACATGGAGAAGATGCAAGAACTGAGAGAAATATATTTTCACGCATCTTTTCACGCTATTTTGCTTGCTGCATCTGCAAATATCTTCAGTAAAATTCTTTCACGTTGCAAAGATGTTTCTGGAAGTGAACTGATGGTGAGCTAAGCCATGAAGGAGAGGATGTCAATGGTCGGCTCGGAAGCAGAGTGTTTAAAAATGAAAAATTTAGAGACATCAGTGTTATGTTAAGTTTCAGTTATGGTTATTAATATGAGCATGACCACAATAAGCTGAGGGAGCAATACTGCCTTCATTTGTTTATCCTTTACATCTTCTTCATGACAGTAAAAGAAGTTCCTCTGGAATTGCTCCAGCACTGCAATAGCTGGGAGGAGTAAGGTGAAATATGGCAGAAAAATAACATTCAGTCAAACAACATTACTGAACACTGGGACAAAAACTGGGTTAGATTTCAACAGGGTCATATCTCTAAAAGAATCACACATCCTGAGTGCAAAACAACTCATTCTTACACTCCGAGTTTCACTTACGAGGCAAGGTGACCTGCTAAGACCCATTTTAAACACACAAACTGACAAAAATGAGGGTTGTTGCTTTAACAGGAAGAATTCTACAAACCCAAGTTCTGCTCAACATCACTGGAGAAACTAACTCGAGGTCTGGACAAACATTCACGCGCTGGTGAAAAATCAACTGTAACCTGGTAAACGTCCTCAGGTGAGCATGTCATGTTGAGGGTTAAAATAATTCATACCCATGTAGAACTGAACGAAATTAAACGTGAACGTTTTAAGATGGCAGAAAGAACAGAGGTTGCGTTTTCCTAAAGCGAGTACAAGATAACTTAGGATTTCATAGATCTGCTAAAATGTCTCAGGTTGCACACGTAACCTTACCTGCAGAGCTTCTCTCTGCTGAGATTTGGGCTGAATTTTCCTCCTTTACTCTGTGTTGTTTTGGTTTTTTTCACCGGAGCTATACACATGCACGGGTAGAAAGGTGTAGTCAAACGCAAAATGCACTGCGGGCTGGTACTTCTGATCTCCTTTAATCTTCCTCTCTTGATTAACAGTAAGGGCTTCTGTGAAGGACAATTGACGCGGTGCAATAGGTCGCTTTCCGGTCTCAACCTTGGCGGTGTAATCAGATACACGGCATGCTTAATAGAGGTCAGTTAATGCAAAGATTAAAATTAACTGGAAGTCAATAAGGGAATAATAAAGGAAAATGATCACCCTGTTGCTCCTACTTTGTAAGAGTAAACCTTACAGCGCAGGCCAGTATAAAAGGGAAAAGAAATGTAGTCACAAGTGATCCAATAGGCCTCCGTAAGCCCTCCAGCAAACAATTTAATGATTTCAGGTACCCTTTAAACTAAGTGGCCAATCACTGTTAAATCCTTTGGTATTCATTGTAATAACATTGATCGTGATGAACTCTTTAGGTATTAATGCGGATGTAATATATACCTTTTTAATTATAGAACAAGAAAATCCAATTACCCCTTTGCCTCATCAAAGTTCTCCGCTAGCCGCGACTATTTAAACACACATTATGAAACATTCAAGCCGAAAGAGATTTTTGTGCAAAGCAAGGGCCAAGTCCTGCCAGATGCTGACCACCCTTAACCCGCAGGAATCTGGGGAGAAAGCGAGTGCGCCGAGCACCTCTAAGGAGATGCACGGCCCTTTGCAGGATCAGGCCTTGATAGCACGTGGAAAGGTAGTGGACGTAACGCTCAGCTTCAGGAGGACCCCTATTAAAAAGGCAGAAAGGATTTGTTTCTTTAACAAAGTGGAAGCTGTTATGAACAGCTAACGTGGGTAGTAGTTGGGACACAATTTACTCTGTAGAAATGGGAAGAAAAAAGTGATTTTGTTTTATTCCTTGTGCCACCGCCTGAACTCGCCACATTTTTCGACCCTGCTCCAGGAAAGAAGTTGTCTCCCAACCCAAGTAAACTGGAAGCAGAAGCTGACGTCACAGAATCACAGAATCCCAGACCATTAGGGATTGGAAGGGACCTCCAAAGCTCATCCAGTCCAATCCCCCTGCCGGAGCAGGAACACCCAGATGAGGTTGCACAGGAAGGCGTCCAGGCGGGTTTTGAATGTCTGCAGGGAAGGAGACTCCACAACCTCTCTGGGCAGCCTGGGCCAGGGCTCTGTCACCCTCACTGAGAAGAAGTTTCTTCTCCAATTGAAGTGGAACCTCCTGTGTTCCAGTTTGTGTCCATTACCCCTTGTCCTATCATTGTTTGTCACCGAGAAGAGCCTGGCTCCATCCTCGTGACACTCACCCTTTAAATATTTATAAACATGAATGAGGTCTCCCCTCAGTCTCCTCTTCTGCAAACTGAAGAGCCCCAGCTCCCTCAGCCGCTCCTCATAAGGGAGATGCTCCACTCCCTCCATCATCTTTGTAGCCCTACGCTGGACTCTCTCCAGCAGTTCCCTGTCCTTCTTGAACTGAGGGGCCAGAACTGGACACAATATTCCAGATGCGGTCTCACCAGGGCAGAGTAGAGGGGGAGGTTTCTGATGCCACTAACGTCCTCTGATGCCACTAACCCACTTTGCAACCAAGCGGCCCAGATGATGAACAGCCCTGCTGGCCTTTTTCACATGGGGAGAGATCTGCTCCCAACTCACTAACTCTCATGGGCAGGGACTACTTACAGGAGTATAACCATCAGGATTTTCCCCTGCACCAATAACCAGGAAGAATTATCTGAAGGAAAAAAAGCCTTCCCAAGAGATCAAATCCTGCTTTCTTATTCAGTTCCTACTTTGGGAAAACTCTGACCAGCTGAATACAGAGTTCAAAATTTAACTGTTGGGAGATAAAAGCAAAAAAAAATTAAAGGTCTAGAATTAAGTAGTCCTTTTTGAGCTGATCCTTTGCTGTACATAAAGCTAGCTTCAGAAATGTGTAATTACACATTGGATCAGTCAGGTTCCCATATGCAGTGGGAGTCAACCTTTTTGAAGGATGAGATCAGCCCATGCCCAATAATTACACTTCATTAGTTAATAAAAAATGAGGAGGGGATGCTCAAATAGGTTTATTATTGTCCCTTCCTAGCAACTGGCCAAGAAAACTGCAACTCGGAGGTTCTTTTGTTGGGTTTTTTAGGGTGGGTTTTTGTTGGCCACCCTGTCAGTTCGGTCCCATGAAAGCAATATTTGCCAGAACAGTTCCAGCAGAACTTCATAATGTCACCAAGAACACAAAATATTGCGGAAACCGGCCATTACGGGGAACCTATTAGGTATTTTCTCTTATTCCAGTTGAAAACTAGTACAAAAATCACACACCAAAGGAAATTTTAATGACACCTCCAGTCGATTAATCCAGGCACAGCTGTCCCAAAAGGCAAGCTATAACAGAGGTAGCAAAGCACAGCGCCTGTAGGTCGGTATAGTGCCTGACTGGGGATCAGGGGAGTTATGTACTACCACGATATATAAATATACTTAAACAATACACGCTCTTACAGCAAAATGGCACTGTAATCACGTCAGACTGTAATTTGTAAGATATCACTGAACATTTACGAGATAATTGCCCGATTTCTATAGCTCCGTTGCAACCAGAACCTGTTAATCTCAAAAGTAGCGTTCAGAAAGAACAATACCAAATTTTCGCAATGCTTTAATGCTACATGAGGCAGCATAGGATTAATAAAGATATTTTAAATGTATTAAATATTGCTCTTTCTTTAAAAAAAAATCACATTATAAAAATCTGTCTTAAGCATTATTCGAATAAAGCCTCATTACTCACAGTCCAAAGAAGTTCATTAGGAGGAGATCACTTTGGAAAGCATTCAACTAACTGGCCTTTCTTCTCAGCAGTGAATTACATTAGCTACTTCCTAGTTATTTAAATCTTGAAATAAAAGATGTAAACGCTACAGTGACATCTTAAGATCATTGGTAAGGCAGGTCTTGCATGCACAAAAATGCCCAGCTGGTCTGGAGATAAAACAGATTGATAATTAGTTGCAAAATGTAACATTTCATCAGGAATATTTTGAATAATCCAATTTATCTTTGTCAGATATGCGGCACATATTTTTTCTTTGGAGATTCTTTGTTCTTTAACATAATATTATAATTTCAGCCTCCTAATTAAAGCGCCAGTCGGTCGGACCTGCCTTGATGTCGCGCCGCGGATCGGCGGCTGCCTGCACTGCGCGGAGATAAGGTGCCTGCCCCCAGCCACACGCCGCCACTAACTACCGCGGCGCCTGCTGCCTCCCACCATCCTGCCGAGGCCCTAACTGGTTTGATACGGGGAAGATCAAAGCCGGGCGGTTTGAAGGGAGGAGGGCCTGGCTCTGCGGGTTGGGCTGCGTGAGCAGGGCCGGCGTTCAGCAGCTGGGCCTGCCAGCGCTGCGCGCGCTCAAAGCGGAAAGCGGCCCGGTGGTGTGGGCTCCTGCCGCCTCGGCTTCCTAATTAACTGATAAAAATGCTCTGTCCCCGATCACTGCCCCAGCCATCTCCAGTGGAGGGGTCCCACAGCTGTCTCATAGACCCACTCCTTGCTTTTCCTCATCCTGGCTGTGCCATGTTGGGTGGGTAAGGGCTGCCCGGCTTTACCGGGAGGGAATGGCCAAGCCTTGTCAGAGGAGAGGCCCGGAGCAGGCCGAGTGGTGCAGGAGGGGTTACAAACATCCAACGGTGCTGCCATTGCCATCTCCACCAGTTCCCCAGCAAGAGGAGGGCAGAAGGGAGGTAGAACCAACACTCCCAGCTCCAAACTTAACCCCAACACAGCTAATGGCAGTTTTGAAGCAAGCACTGCTTTTAAATGTACCTGGCATGGAGGCCACGTATCAAAAACAGATACAGAGCTGCTCTCGCAGAGCCATCAACTGCTTTTGGGACAGCCCTGCCCATCTCAGCCTCATGTCCCAGCCTAGATCCACACATGCTGCTGTGTCAGAGAGCAGTTCACAAACGGGAGGGAGTTTCCAGCCAAATTTTAGCAAAGCTATTTTCTCAGGAGCAACACAACCACACAATATCTCACCCGGCAGACACAAACGGAAAGGTTTTCCATTAGCTCTTGTGATACAGCAGTCCTGCCCCTCCTCTGCCTTGAGATCCAAGCGCTCATTTCCACTGGTGGGGACATGGGTGCCAAGCACCCATCAGTTGGCATGGCCATGCCATACGTTGTCAAGGGCTGAAAAACCATTGGAGATCTACAACAGTAACGACTCACACCCACCCCACGTGCTTTAAAATGTTCATCATGCTGTTGGCTATAAATCAAACGATTCTTGAAATCAATTCTTTTTCACATGCGATGCTTCGACTTTCTTAATTTCAGCTGATATTTATGAAAACAATTAATCTGGGGACCTGGATTAAAGTTTCGTGCTAGCTCTTTGCCAAACTCAAGAAGAGATGGAAGTCATGTAGTGTTAGCAGACTGCACCTCTGATGTGATAATGATATCTGTACTGCCCTGAAAGTAGGTCACAGTAATTCTTCATAGCAGTTTTTGTAACCTACTCAGGGACTACAAGGCCAGCTATTTTAAAGATAATTCTGAATTTCTTTAATAAGAAATTTTCTTGGATTCAGATAATTGATCCGATTATTGAAACCTGGGGAAAGTGCTATTGACCTGAATATATACATCAGTAATTTCCTTTTTTAAATGAATTTAGGTCATTACAAACTTATTGCCTCTGCTTAACGTAAGGAAAGGTGCTCGCTACAGGCCTGACAAACAGATGCAGATCCCAAACTTGTGCACTTCCCACAGCCCTGCCCTGTACTTCCCAAAATATGCAGGCAGCTCTTTCCTCCTGCTCTCACGATGGGACAGGGGACCCGAAGCCTGAGTTAAGCACATTGGGACTGGTTTCTTATGACATTGAGAATCGTGTCTTTTTCTTTCTTTAAATCTTTTATTACTTTTTTTTTTAACCTTTTCTTGGTAGGCAGCATCAGCAAATGTCCAAGCCCTTCCAGTTGTCTGGTACTCCAACTATTTCTGACTGGTGAATGCTAGACAACTCCAATTTATTTTCCTACCTTAATGTGTGCTTACTTTCCATACCATCACCTATAAAGACCTTTCTCTGTAACCTCTGAAACATTTGTTTCTGCAGAACCTAGCCCAACCAGCTCTCGTAGAACCACAGCTTGGAAGTCATTTCTATTTACATCTCATAGAGCCTTTACCTGCATTTCTTCCCAGTTTACTGCAGTGTGGTTAAGAGGAGACACCAACTCCACCGCATGGGTCCTTCGCAGAGCCAGCAGACCCCTGTGAGATGACTTGGGGTGGTTCAGAGCAGATGGTCCCCATGGCAGTTTTCCTTCTGGCACAGGTGGGTGGAAGAGCTCTGGCTGTCCTCCCTCACCTCACTTACTCGATGCTCTGTGGACTCACACACAGCTAAAGGCTTCACCTAGGAAGGGAAAAAAGAAATGACATTTCACCACTTCTCGCAGTTTATCAAGTCTCAGTCCAGGGCGGCCGCGCTGTTCTGATTGTCTGGCCATATTGCTCACCCTATTTCCTTGCTTTAATGCAATGCACTTGATTAGATCTCACACGCCAGATACAGCAGTGATGGGCATGATAGAAATACACGGGGAGACAGAGAGCTGGAACTGCCTCATTCCCACCGGTCGTATATAACGTTACTGAAATTATTTGTGCAGCCGTGGTGCGGACCTACCTCTATCATCCCTGATCAGTTCCCAATGACTGACTTTCCGCAGAAGTGGCGTGTTGCATTCGGGAGGAGTTAGAAAAAAACTCACAGGCTTTTTATTTATTCCTTTTTACACTCCTTTGCTGTACAGTTCTCAAAACAAAATTGTTCCTTGACCTTAATAACCTCACTTTTAATTAGACTTTGCAGAGTATCCTTGGGTTTTAGTTAGTTTTTGCTTTTTACAAGTATTTTCTCCGTTCTTTTGCATAAACACCAAGCCCCAGCCTTGCTACCTTAAGCAATATCTCTTCAGATGGTTTTTGTCCTGAAGCAAAAGCTTTTCTCCAAATACTACAATTGCAGCCCATCAGCAGCTCCAGGTTGGTGGCAATATTACCCCTCCTTCTTCAACCAACCTTTCTAAAACACCTGAATCTCCAAAAAAACAGGGAGGCTTTGTCTGTATGGGCATGAACACCAAGCTGTAAAGTATTAAGTCATTACCAAATTCAAAAATAAAGGCAATTATCAAGTCTTATATAGCTAGCCATCGGACGACAATCTCCAAAGCATGGTCCTCAACGGTCTCCCAGACCTGTTGGGATCTTCTCAGCCGCGTGTGGTGGTGGTGGAGGAAACCTCCACACAGGATTTGGGTACCTGAGCAGGAGATGACAAGTCCTGTCCATGCCAAAGACCAGCTGGTGACCGCCAGCTCTGAGCTGAAGCCATCCTGAGCTTGCAAGCCTTGAAGATCCACTTCACTCCAGTCCTTGATAACCAACCTATTTTTGCTTGTGCTTTTCTGAGATATTTTTTTTCTCCCCTTTGTTGCTGCTTTCTCTTTCTCTCCGCGTTGTTGTGGAATTACATGCTCTAATTCTGTAAATAAACAGCCAGAAACCAACCCAAACCGCTGGGAGTCCTGAGGGGTTTCCCTTCCCTGCAGACACACTGTCCATTTACAGGTTCCCACTATCTTTGCTTTTCTCCTTTTTTTTTCCCCCCTGCCTGTGCTGCCTAGAGGGGAGAATTTGTCGCTAAGCGAGAGCAAGTCTCTCAAACTTCTAAGAAAATCATAAACAGGCGGCAGTCCCTTATGAAAGCGAAGAAAACAAATGTGTGAAAGGCAAAATCAACTATCTCTAATTTATTTACCATTGAAAAGCTAATTGCATTCCTTCTTAGAAGCATCAAAAAACGCCTTAAAGTGTTGCAAAACACATGAGCATTTAGGCTTTCCCCTGGGATGGCTCCAGCTGCTCCTGCTCCCCTTCGTCTGATGCAGAAGGAGACGGCTCGACCCTACGGGCGTCATCTCCCCAAAATTCCCAGCCAGGGTGCAGCTCCCCATCCCCTTTGGGCCAGGGACTGGCAGAGGCCACGTTCTTCACTAAGTTCCCATAAAATATAATTATTTTAATTTATTTTTTTCCTCAAGACACTGCTAGGCTATATTTGAAAAATCTTCAACGTCATGAGGGGGTTCAAGATTTTTTTCCAAATCCCTTGAGGAAATAAATTGGCCCTTGGAGGAGTCCCTGTAGCATTCAACAGGTGCAGCTCCTGTAAATACTGGATGAAAAATAGTCAGCTCCTGCAGACATCCCTTAACAGAAGAACTGAACAGAAACAACAACGTTACCTGGGATTTTTAGTAAAAAAACAAATTTCTACGGCAAGATAAAACCCTCGATTAAATTTTACAGGCTGGTATAAAAAGCATCACATAAAAGTTGTTATTTTCTATTAACAACAAGGTTTTTCCTTAAGCCTCTCAGATAGCACAGCAGGTCTTTTCTCACACCTGATTTAAGAGAGCTGAGACCAAGCCAGTGAGGTGAATTCTCTTGAAAGCTGAGTAAAACATTAGGTCAGAAGAAGAGCACTGGCACAGCAAGGATGAGACTTCTCCTTTTCCCTAGGCCAAGATGGACTAGAATTAGCACAGAAATGCTGTAATTTCCATTTTATCTAGATATTAATTTGCCATAGACCCACAAGAAAGGTATCTATAAACCTCTAAATCTGAAACTTGGGGTTTGCCTTTCTTCTCCTTGATCCTTTGCAGTGAAATAATCGCAAGCCCAGTTAGTTGGTGTGTAACCAATAACCTCCTGCCAGGTTAATGGGACATGTGATAACCTAAAGACAGTCCCCCTCCAAAACAAATTACTGACACTTGCTATTAATCATTTCTGAAGGTTTTTGGGTTTTTTTTTTCTTTCTCCAAATCAAAACTAAGCAAGGAGTATGTTCTTTGTATGCCCGATCATAAAGTGCATAGATTATCTGTGTATAATGCAATCTTTCATCCCAGATTTATGTTGGATGGGCTGCAACGTTTTATACAAACTGTAAATGCTATATAACTCAGCTGTGTGCTGCGGGGTTGTGGAGCTTGCAGATTAACAAAGTAAATGTATGAGGAGAGGAATAGGACCCTTTTTCACCCAACAGAAGCCATCACCTTTTCATAGACTGAATAAATGTGTCATTTCCAACCTGAAAAGCACCATCTCAGTAAATTCCCAAACCACAAAGAACAAGGTGCCACTAAAAAAAGTATCTGTAACATTGGGATGTCTTAGCAATCCTCTCCTAAAAATATTGCTGTTTCTTTACAAAAAAGGTTTCCTCTAGTTCAATAGACCCCTATTTTAATTCATCCATTTAAGAAACAGGAACACAAACATTATTGCAGCCAAAAGGAGATGAATGAATGACATACACATTGCCATACCCGCTAAACTCGCCATCTCGAATTCACCGTAAAGCAAAAGTACGCGAAAGCCAGTGTGAAAAGGAAAATTAGGAAAGCAAACACCACCTCAATTAAAGAACTCTTTCTCCCCAGCAGTTTGGTCAGCGGCTCTGACTGTCATCAGGGGATAAATCAATTTGCAGCAGCTGTGGACAGCTCGTTAAGTGGGAGCCCTGAATAGCTTAATTGGGGAAGTGTGCCCCAAGTTGACGGCGCGGAGTCACGCCAGGTTCAGGGCACGCGTGCAGGCGTGTGCGCACGTGTGTGCACGTGTGTGGAGCTCATAGGAGAGGCTCTTGCTCGAGATTCCTGGAGTCCGCAGTCATGATGTGCTTGTTCATCAGTGAAGCTCCCAAGTATCGCTGTCACCAGATTTGCAGAATTATCTCAATAAGAGGGGAAAAAAAACGATGGTGCCCAGGGGATTACAGAACTAATTTAAAAGTGAAATTTTAACTTTTAAACAGAGCCCGGCCTGTTTTCTCCTGTGGGGATGGTGGAGCTGGAGACGAGAGGGTTGGTGGCTGGGGACACGTTCAGGTTTGGCTGTAACTTCCAAAAGCCTTGGAAAAGGTTCAAGAGGCACCACAAAGGGACCATGCAACTGCTGGGCAACACCTTCCTCAGCAGCTAATGGAGAAGGAGATTACACATCCCTGAGCTCCACCTCATCTAGTGCAAATAGTGCTATTCAAATCTCTAATTGCTCCTTTTTTTGAACCCATGACCGCCCAAACTTCTTGACCTCTCATTGCAATAAGTCCTACACCCCATCTATAAAACATCCACCTCTTGTCATCACCCTGAGACGTGGTTCTTGCCATGACCTTTGGCCGTTCCTGTATTCTTGTATCAGCAGAAAGACGAGGGGAAAAGCTACCCGCAACCATTTCCTGAGCAATATTCATTATCTGATACCTCTTTTACCATTTTCATTCTTGTTAGCCACAAAATTCATCTCCCAATCTTGACAGGCTCTCGTCACACACAAACCGAGCCCTCTGTCTAATCATTTCCATCAGCCGCCTATGAACTTCTCCTACTTCAGCCGTACCTTTTTTGAAATGGAAATGACTACAGCGTTCGAGGCAAAGGCACATCACCCCTTTATGTAACGGTATTCAAATATTTCAGTACTATTTTCTCTCTTGTATTTGCATACATCCTATGCTGTGGTTTCCTTTTTATCACAGAGAAAAATGGCTTCATTGAAGGGTGCGCAACGTGACGGTGATGAGTTGGACGTGGTAGAGAGAAGTCACTTGGTTGTCGCTGCTGTTGACCTGAGGTGGGTTCATCCATGCTCTCCATAGTGCAATTTTGCCCCCAAAGGTGACACGAAGACTAAATCTTGTTAGCAATGTGTTACAGACCCCTCTCATATACCTCATTAACATTTATAAATTTGGAAAGGGCAGTGTCAGGAGGAAGGAGCCAGGCTCTGCTCTGGGATGGCCAATGCCAGGACAAGGGGCAATGGTCCCAAGCTGGAGCACAGGAGGTTCAAGCTGAAGATGAGGCCAAAGTTTGTGAGTGTGAGGGTTCTGGAGCATGGCCCAGGCTGCCCAGAGAGGTTGTGGAGTCTCCTTCTCTGGAGACACCCAAAGCCCTGGCCGTGTTCCTGTGTGACTGCTCTGGTGATCCTGCTCTGGCAGGGGCTGCACTGGGGGAGCTTTCCAGGGCCCTTCCCACTCCTGACATTCTGTGATTTAGAAATTTATTTTTATTTATGATTTATGGTTGGACTCAATGATCTTAGAGGTCTTTTCCAACCAAATGGAAACACACATCCTAAGGAGAGTACGTTACTCTATGTACCATCAACACTTACCTTGATGCCCTTGAGGGATTTGACCAGGTAAGGATCACAAGAAAAAGCCGAATTTCCTCTCGATTCAAGCTCATGCGACTCCAGCATCCGAATGTACTGGGCCCTGCAAGAAACCATTTAGCCTGCTCAAAACTGTTCACCATAAATAATGCTTACTCTGCTGGCTGGGAGACCAAGCTTGCTCTGTCTAAACCCATTTGCTTTCTAATGTTTAATAGAGGGACATCAAAAGCTGTTTCTTTACTCGTGAATGGAAGTGACAAAACCAGTCCTATTTTTCCCGATATTGGAACCTCAAGAATATATCACACTAATCTCCTAGCCACAAAGGTATATTATAACTAAAGCAGGGTGTTTTTTATGGGTCAGATGTTGTTGTCCTACTGTACCACAGCTTGTATCCTCCTGATACCACACATGTTTGTTCTCTACTTAATTTTTAATGTATGAATTTGTTTTTATATTAAAATTCAATAAAATTTTAATTATAAAACATAATATATCGCACTGAAGTATATATATCTGCAGAGACACACATCTGTGGTTTTACAGCAGACGCGCGTATCTCTGCAAATATTTAAGACGCAGATTTTACCACTAAAACGAGCACGCATCCAGCTTGATTACAGCTGAAAATTTCAGGTAGGCCCAGGCTGAATGCACCTAAACGAGTCCCTGATCTCAGTGGAAGCAGAAAGTTGATAGCTCGATATCGAATATCACCTGGGACCAGGAGGAAAAGGCAAAATTAGAGTCACAAGAAGGCAAAAGAAATGGAGAACATCCAACAAGCTCAACTAGTTATTCCACAAATGTGTTTTTATAGACCTGAATGCTTTCTAATTTGTGTGGGTGTTGCTCTTTATCTCTGAGAGCATCTTGCGTCCTGCCT
>NW_010176725.1:29112-32667 GCF_000695765.1 Mesitornis unicolor | reverse complement strand
GCTGAACCGTAGATCTACTCAGCGTAGTCCTCTTTAGCAGGACTCTGAATATCCAGAAATTCTCTATTTCTTTGATTTGTAAACCAGAATTGATTGTACTGCCATTGCCACGTGTCTGCCACGTCTGTTGTGCTCTATACATCACCTCCTATACCCGTTTCACCAATGCAAGAGCAGAGTTTGACAGAGTAAGATTCAGAAGAAATCTGCGATGAGAGGGAGGGGATGAAATTAATAATGAACGATCAAAATTAAAGGCTGGTTTGGGTGCTTGTTTGAAGTAGCCCAAAGTATTTTGCAATAGTCAAGTAGATCATCAGAAGACATCTCAGTGAAAAAATAAATGAGATGGGAGCAGAACAGTGCCCTATGGTACACAGTAACGCAGAATTTTCAGGGATAAAACTATATCAAGATGCATTTTTAAGCTTAAAAGCGAGTTCCCAGCTTTGCTGGTGCAGTTTTGGAGTGGCTCTTTCGGTGTTGATGGATTTGCACCGACATAACCAGGCGCTAAGTGTGGTTCATGACATCCAGGGAGGCAGCCCTGGGATGCAACGGGAGCCTGCTCCATCCCACCAGCCTCCAGCGTGGCCACGATGAGCCCCTGCCCAAATCGCACCCAGGCTCCAGGTCAACCAAAAGCGGTGCCACGGACGTGGGGCTTGGCCAGGACAGAGGTGCCATTGAAAGGTCCTTTTCTCAGCTCCTTTCTCCCTCTTATCTCACAGCAAACTTTTCGGTTTCTCAGCTTACACTTTCAAACGAGAATGTGGAACATTTAAACCCTCATCTGAATAATAAATAACAACAAATCCCCATCAATTACCTAGAGGAGCCTACACCGGCACGCTACCACTCGCTTTCCAGTACCTGGTGCACATACAAACACTTAAACCTGCATTTATACTTTGTCACACTAAGCACTACCAGCCTTTTCTTTAAAGACATCTAAAATTCAGCTCCTGAAGTGTATTTTCCTATTCATTGCCCACATCATAACGTTGACCCACATAATTTTAAGCAAGAAGCTGAAATCTTCACCAAACTCCACAGAGATTACAGGCAATATTGTTTTAACTGTTTGCTGAACTCTTTCTGTTATTATTTGTCCTTAATTTTGGTGCAGTAAAGTGAATAAATAATCACTGTTCACCTGGGAGTATGAAATTCTACAGATGAGGGTTTAGCAATGAAACAGTTTTTTCGGGAGGGATAAGGGAGAAGTCTGAGTCTGAGAGCAAGGTCTGCAGGTTGTCTACATGGTTAAAGTAGTCATCGGCTGGCAACCTTTTCTCCTCTGGAACACAAAAAAGATGGAAAAAGAAAAGGAGAGAGGAAGGAGGAAGATTGGAAGGAAAAAGGAGGAAGATAGGAGGGAAAAAGGAGGAAGATAGGAGGGAAAAAGGAGCAAGATAGGAGGGGAAAAGGAGCAAGATAGGAGGGAAAAAGGAGCAAGATAGGAGGGGAAAAAGGAGCAAGATAGGAGGATAAAAAAGGACCAAGATAGGAGGGGAAAAGGAGCAAGATAGGAGGGAAAAAGGACCAAGATAGAAGGGGAAAAGGAGGGGGGAAAAGGAGGGGGGAAAGGAGGGGGGAAAAGGAGGGGAAGAAAAAAGGAGGGGAAGAAAAAAGGAGGAGAAAAAAGGAGAGGAAGAAAAAAAGGAGGAAAAAATAAAACAAAAGAAGAAGGAAAAAAGCAGAAAAAGGAGAAAAAAGCCCCTTCACACAGAGCCAATAACACTCTCAACTTGAGAAACCGTAAGAGGATCCTTTCCTCAGAAAACCCCACCACCAGTTTAACTCCCATAACACCGTTACTTCTCAGCATTGCCTTTCCCAAACAAACGGAGCAGCAGCTCGTTCTCCTCCCAATGAAGAAGGGGCTGGTGCTAACGATGAGTTTCTGTCATAATTGCAGCAAGCTGGCATCAAGGAACCGCAGCTCAGGCCCTGCGTTGGCAGAGCTCTGGGGAAGCAGAGCACAGGAACAAAATGCTCCACGGCAAACTTCTGCAGATGGTGCAGATTCATCTCATCCATTAGACTCCTTTCACCTTTTTTTTATATTGAAAAAAAAACCCAAACCCCCACGCTGTTATTAATAATCTCCTTGGCATTTACCACTCTGTGATTTGCTTTGTAAGAGGAGGAACTCTCACTGAAGTTCTGAAGGCCATAAATAAACTAAAACCTTTGCGCATCGCGAACGGCAATGCTGGTTGTGAGGAGCTTTCCCTTTCTTCTTGCCTTTTGCTTCTTTCAGAGGACGTCCAAGCCCATCAGCTCCTCAGACGTTCAGATCTGACACACAGATCTATTTTTAAGCATCTATTTTCAGATGTAGAAATAAACTCTTTATATTATGGGAAAAACGCCTGATATTACGTTCCCTGCGTTCTCAGCACTCCCAGTTGACTTCTTTGCTGTTCAAACTGGAGATACGGGGAGCTCCGAGTGTGCAACAAGAGCAACTCAAGCCCAAATCTGAGTCTCACTCTGCCTTTATGGACCGGAGACACCAAACTGGGTTTTGGCACAACCCTCAGTCCTTAGAGAATCCCTGTGTTAGAGGTGCTGCTGTTTTGTAAACCACCAATTCAGTATTTCTTTTGCTTATAATAATGAAAACTGGACCCTCAAAACCCTTTGTAATTCAGTCTGGCAGCCATGAAAATACAAATATTTCCATAATCCGAGTATGAATTAAAAGTCAAATTACTTTACTGGATTTATTTATATTTGGACACGGGGGACTTCATCAAAACAGACCTCGAGAGCTGAAAAACAATTTTTTTTCTTAAGCACGGCTTTCCTCCTTCGGTGTGAGGTTAACAAGTTCAACTCTGTGATATTGCAAAGCCAAAAAGGGGAAAAAGGAGCTGTACTGTGCGAATTTAATGAAGGCGCGACGCGTGGTACAAGGCATCGAAACGCAAGTGAGAGAAGCGTGAACACGGCACGACAGCGTTTGGGTGGAAGCGCTCTTCTCGCAGTCGTCGGGACAAGCGCGGAGGTGACTTTTGCATGTGGCTGTACGGACCAGTACAACCAGTGGCCTAAAAGGGCCTGGTCCCAGTGCCACTGCACTGAGCAGCCAGGGTCTGTTGCTCTCTACTCCATCATTTTCTATTCCATGATTTTAATCAGGGCTTTGTGGTGAGTTTGCTGCCTTTTGCTTTAATTTCCCCCCCCCCAATAGCTCGCCTTTCACGTTCAGGGGAGGAACGCAGTCTTTTTCCTGATTAAAATTTGGGATCCTGACAAAAAAATAGTGACCTTTTGATGCAGCCTACAAAGTACTCCCACTAAACAGGCAATAAGTGAATCTAATAGACACCCCAACCCACGCCAAGTCCCATAAAATCAGGGTGTGAAGCATAAGGGAGAGAGGGATTCGTATTAATAATTCATTCCAAGCAACCCCCTGGAGCAGTTTTACTATGATATGCTATGCAGAATGCTTCAACACACTAATTAATATTTTCAAAGTGTTCCACGAGCCCCTTTTAAAAGCACTTTTGCCATTCATTGAGCATTCTGCATTTTTTAAGG
>NW_010176725.1:0-29081 GCF_000695765.1 Mesitornis unicolor | reverse complement strand
GAGCCGCTCTGCCCCCCAAACCAACTGAGGAGCTGCCCTCTTCATCCCAGCCTCGCCGAGCAGAGGAAAGCGTCGCAAACACCAAGATCCGCACCGAACGTTTTCTGTTGGCCGGATTTGAGCATTTTCCCTTCTCAAAGCCAAAATGAAGTGGAATAATTTATGCTCCCTTTGCGACACGTGTAACCAAAACCACAGGTGACCCCAAGAGATACCGCGTGTTTGTGGTGCAGAGTCCCTGCCGCCTTCCCCTTTCCTGCTAACGTGGAAATAAAACCAGTGTAAATAACTTGGTGTGGATACAGCAAGAACTTCTCATGCACGTATCTACTGTTTCTTGCAGTAAGTTAGAGCATATCTACTACGGATTTACCACACAGCCCGATTTCTTACTCCAATTAACAAGAAAATATAGTGAGGTTGATGAAAAAAGGTGGAGTTTTGTGGGTAATGGATTTAACTGAGCGTATGCACATGAACACAAAAATCTATCTGTATCGATACCTCAGCGTGCATCTCTCTATCACTTTTCTGTTAAATGCACTATAGCACTTAAAATAACAATAATAACAATAGTAATAATAGTAGTAGTAATAATAATAATAGTAATAATAATGATAATCATGATAATAATGATAATCATAATAATAATAGATGGGGATGACCTTCTCATGCTCCAAAATCATAACAAAAGGATTTCTTTAGTAAAAAAAGAGACTGCATTGTGTGAGTGAACTCTGCCCAAACGATTCTCTCCTGGCTTCAACAAATAATCTCTTGTCTAATTAAGCACTAAAGAAGTCAACGAGCGAATTACATTCAGTATTTAGGAGCGTTTTGTAAAGTAAAATATTTGTAGAATTTTTGCTTCTTAAAAAGTGACCCAGGACAAAGTTTCAGCAAAAACTGACTGCTTTTAGATGGAAAAGATAGAGAATTAAGCTGCCTATGATACCTAGCAGTGCAGGTATCATAGTGCCAAATATACACAACCCATTTAAAACACAGGTCCTCCTTGTCCTTTGAAAAAACCCGATTTCCACAGCCTATCTGCACAGGGCTCTCATTGTGGGGCAGTTGTCAGGATTTGACCCAAAAGAGGTGCTGTCAGCCAGCTGCTAATACAGATTGCACCTTAAACCACCTTGACATATATGAAAAAGCAACAGAAAATAAGACTGTTGCCCACGCAGACAGATTGGCTGCTGCTCAACGGGCTCCGCGGGCGCGCGGCAATGAGCGGTGGAGGGGCCGTGTTTCTCCACACGGATCTCCCGCAGTTCTGCCAATGCAAATATTAATAATCAAGATCATCGTGTTGATTTTGGACACTCCCCCGAGAATGCCCTCTAACCCCAGCTTGGCAATTTTCGAAAGCTGTAATCCAGCACGGCTCTGAAACCTCTCGCTCCCCGACCGCTCGCAAAAGTGTCCCCCGTGGGTGCTCGGCGTTGGTAAGAACAGGACCCTGCAGTCCACAGACACCCAGAAAAGCAACAAAAATAGCCAAAGAGAAGCCAAGGGCAGGGAGGACTGGGAACCACTGCCCCAAACCACTCTGTTTCCCGTCCCCAACCCAACTTCCACCATCACCTCAATATTTACCAATACCAACGGCAGAGGAGGTCTTCTGCCTGTGGAGATCCCAATTCAGGACCAGCCCCTCTCGTAACGTGCTGGCACTTTTAGGATGTGCATTGTGTTGGTAGATTTAGGATGTTCTTTACATTGGGACCTATAGGAAGTGCCTTACATTGGTACATTTAGGATATTCCTTACAATGGTACCTATGGGAAGTGCCTTACATTGGTGAATTTAGGATATTCCTTACACTGCTACCTATAGGAAGTCCCTTATGTTGGTACATTTAGGATATTCCTTACACCGCTACCTATAGGAAGTGCCGTACGTTGGTACATTTAGGTTATGCATTATGTTGGTACCTTCAGGACACGCGTTGCGCTGACACCTGTGAAATATCCTCAAAAAGGGCTCATTTGATGCACACAGGGTCAGAAATTTGTCCTTTTTTTGCAACCTGTGCTGTGGCTGCCCTTGATTTCGCAGTGCAGTGACCCATAGCGACTTAGTTTTCTTTAATAAGGAGTTGCGTGCAGTTTGGCAAGATTAAATCCAATCCCAGAAGCATGGGTTGGTTGATATGGGGGCTGCGGTGAAGGCCCTTGGAGCTTCACTCCTGGTTCTGCTGGTGGTGCTATGTCCCTTTTTGGGATTTTTTTCCATCAGTGACATAGTGATGTGAAACTCTTCCTTTGAAAGAGGGGTTGGTACACACACAGCAGGAGCAGTGACACTAAGTGCTGATGATCCAGACCCGATGGAGAAGTTTGAAGCTCTGGACCCAGTGGGTAAACGA
Source organism: Mesitornis unicolor (assembly GCF_000695765.1). Classification (NCBI taxonomy): domain Eukaryota; kingdom Metazoa; phylum Chordata; class Aves; order Mesitornithiformes; family Mesitornithidae; genus Mesitornis; species Mesitornis unicolor. The sequence continues at coordinate 26,704 of NW_010176725.1, read as the reverse complement.
TGCCATCAGGTGAAGAAGGCAACAAAAGCCAACGGCATCCTGGCCTGTATTAAAAACAGTGTGACCAGCAGGGCCAGGGAGGTGATCATCCCCCTGTACTCGGCACTGGTGAGGCCGCATCTCAAGTGCTGTGTTCAGTTCTGGGCCCCTCACTGTAAGAAGGATGTTGAGATTCTGGAGCGTGTTCAGAGCAGAGCCACAAGGATGGTGAGGGCTCTGGAGAACAAGCCTGATGAGGAGCGGCTGAGGGAACTGGGCTTGTTTAGCCTGGAGAAGAGAAGGCTGGGGGGAGACCTCATCACCACCTACAACTGCCTCAAGGGAGCTTGGAGAGAGGTGGGTGCTGGGCTCTTCTCCCAGGTGATGGGGATAGAACAAGGGGAAACGGCACCAAGCTGTGCCAAGGGAGGTTCAGGTCAGAGATAAGGAGGAAGTTCTTTACTGAGAGGGTCGTCAGGAGCTGGAACAGGCTGCCCAGGGAGGTGGTGGAGTCACCATCCCTGGATGTGTTTAAGGAGCGGGTAGATGAGGTACTTAAGGATATGGTTTAGGGGGTAGACAGGAGCGGTTGGACGTGATGATCTCAGAGGGCTTTTCCAACCGAGCGATTCTGTGATTCTGTGTGATTCTGTGAAAGCAGCAAGGTCTTGCTTTTTCCCTGCCAGGAAAACACATCAGGTCAGCGACCTGTACACAAATCCAGGGCAAACCACTGCCTGTGCAACCACCAAATACCACTGCAGACCAGGAAAAATCCCTGAAAACCCCTGACCACAACAAGACCCAAACCCACCTGGGCAGGCAAGGGAGCAAGGAGCAGAAATCGCTTCCACGGCTGTGCCGGCATGCCGTGGTTTGCTGACTTTTCCGACAGGCACACACACCCCTCTCCCAGAAACAGCCATCAGATAACTGCTCTAGGAAGGGCAGGATTTGCCCCCAGCACCCCCCCAACCCACACTTGGATATGGAGTAAATTTAGGGCTCCTAGAAGTTGCCAGATTGACAGCGAAGAATCCTGTTTTTTCAGACACTCAAGAGCTAAAACTGCTCAAGAAAACAGCCCACACTCCTGACTTTTGTACAGCTTAGGCTGCGCACAACAAGCTACAGAACAAAAAAATATGGCCTTTTTCCCCCATAAATGTCCAGACACGAGCTTGCTCTTGGGCTGCAGTGTTTGCGGCCTTCTCGCCGCACAGGAGGGCTTTTTTATAAAAAATAGGGGTTTTGGTGCATTTAAAATCGTATTTCCAGCTGCTCTCCATCACCCTTCAGCCACTCAAGGGACTGAGCAGCCTCTTTGCAAATCAGGAGATGCTGTGGGTGCAAGGACCCGGCCCATGGTGGCCCTTGGGGTGCTGCCCACAGGGTGACAGCGTGGGGTGGGCTGGGGACATTGGGATTTCAAGGAGGACTCCAAGTTGTGTGTGTGCTGTGTTCTCCCCCCCCCAAAAAAAACTCCTTCTCCTTCACTTTTGGCAAGGGAAAATAAAACAGGTTTTGCATTAAATGCCGAGTGAGATGAAATTGTTTGAAAGCTTAAGAGTGCCATCGTGTGGATAAGGGCCTCGGTGGCCCCGCTCCGTGGGCCTGGGAGGGGAGCAGGGACAACCCCACTCCCCGGGTGGCCAGACCCCGTGTGTAGGGCAATCCCTGGTCCCAAAAAAAACACCGGGGAGGGATTTAAACCCCGGCTGCCTCAGCACAGAGATATTTTGGATGTAAAACCCACCACTTCTCAGTTTTCTCAGTGCTTCTACATGGAGCAGCTCAGGGATGGTGGGATTTGGTACGGAGCAAAAATCAGACCAAGGGCAGAAGAGCATTGGGCAGAGCACGGGATAACCCTCCCGAAACACCCGAGTGATTTGTGAGCATCTCCCGAGGCAGCCTGACAGCCCAGCAAACACAGAAATGGTCCTGAAGCCTTTTCCTCCACATATATTATCTTTAATTTCCTAATGAGTCTATTTTGGGGTCCCACTGACTCCGTACTTGCAATGCTCTGGACCCATCATTTTTTTAATCGTCGTTATTTTTTATTACCATTGCACTTCATTACTGGTTTAACCTTTTCCCTTTTTTTTGGCTTACAGAACACAAATCCCATGAAACTAAATAAAACGTGTTCTAGGGAAGTAAGAAGAAAACCCAAACGTCTTCATGCTGAAGCCATTTCCTTTGTGCTTTTGGACTCCAGGGCTATTTGCATCTCAGTTTCATGTTTTGCTTGATTTTAATCCACCGAATTAAAAAAAATAAACAGATAACTTGCTCTTTGTGCCTGTGGTTCAGCAATGTGCAAAAGGTTGTATTTCTCATAGTAAAAAAACCTGTGAGGTTTTAAATTCCATACATCTTTTGGTAGAAAAACTGAAACAAATGAGGCTTCCTGATGTTAATTAAAGAAATGCTGTTAACAAGGCATGGGACTGATCCTGCTCTGAACTTCATGGCCCAATTCCTTCCCAGTGCGAGAGGTCTGGGCTAAATATCTGGGGGGTTTTTTTTGTCAGAGAGTTTTTAATCTGGCTCCATTGAAGTCAATGGGATGACTCACATTGCCTTGACAGGGGTGGCATCAAGCCCCCAGTGAACATCTTGTCCTTATAAATCCATTACTAAACAATCCAGGCCCCAAATTTGACCTGCCTGCCTCGAACCCCTTATGCTCTTGCTAAAGAGCAGCCCCTGGATCCCACAGATTTGCTCCTATTTTTTTCCTGAAGAACTTTTGAATTCAAAATCTGCTGAGGAAATTATATTCTTACCAAAAAAAACCCAAAGCCATGCTGAGGAAAAAAAAAAAATCAAGAATAAATAAAAAATAATAAAATAATTTTAAAAAGCAAAAAAAAAAGAGCAGCATTTTACCCAAAATACCGGTAGGATTTTGGCTCCCGAGTGTGAAATAGCGGCTCCACGGCTCAGCGCCGTTCCCAGGGCAGGTGAGGCACATGGACCTGTACATGGTATTAACACGGAGCACACCAGAAAGTGAGCTCGTCAGAATATTGCATCTAATTTGATTTAAATTCACTGAAGTCTTAATCTTTTGGGACGTATTTTTACTTTACATATTTGTTAATGCGAAAGGCGCTCGCTGCCAAATACGCTTAATATGCGAGTGGGAACCGATTCTGCTTGGGCTTCCTTACGCTCCCTAAACCCACCAACAAAAATCCATCTGCTTTCGCACGACACAGATTTCCCTCGTACACCCGCTCCTTCCAAACGCCAGCTGAGAAAGTACGAGCCCGAATGTCACCGGGAGGGTGGGATTCTCCTTTGTTGTTGTTCAACAAAATAACGTGGTGTCGGAAAATTCCTGCTTTACTAAACAGATACTGGTGTGAGAGAAACAGCACAAAGCTTTTAAGGCAGGGCACATTTCTTTCGAGTGTTAAATCTCCGCCGCTGAGAGCGGCTCTTGTAAACTTCATTTTAAAAGCAGCCCAGGCGCGGGCTATTCCAGCCCCGACATTGAATAATTCATATTATTTGCCGTCGTTTAGGAAAGCTGCTGAACGCCAACGAATAAATATTTTGAAAAGTACTGAAATCTGTCCTTCAACAACAGGGGGAAAGCGCGGCGCCGGCGGCGAGGGAGGAAAGCATTGGGGGAAAGGACCGGTTTAAAGCTCAGCCACCAAAGAAAACCACAAAATCCAGGAGAAAAAAAAAAATCCTCTCCGGATGAACTTAAATGAGTTTCCCTGAATCAAAAAGGGGAAAAACCCAACGGCTTCCCCAGCAAAAGCAGCAACCTGCCCCAAATATCCCCGGCAATGAAACTTTAGGCTTTTTTTTAGCCGGTCCAAGAGCTGTTTGGGGGTCTCTGCACCGGGCATTACCTCTGCGACTGCCTTTGTCATCAGTCATATGATGGTAATAAAATCTGTAACTGTTTCGCTTACACGAGGGCTGCGATTTACCTAGGCTAATAGACAATGCAAATGCTAAAAGGCACATATACATCTTCATTATATAAGCTGGTGCCTGAGTCATTTTCCTCCAGAGACGCTTTTATTCATTTTTGTACAATTTGCCTACTGTACGGTGCAGATGGTTTCTATTAAGTAAAATATCTGTTTGCTTCCAAATTTGGGGGGTTCGTGATTAAATTACTTGAAAACGATGGCACGTTGTATTATCCTCTTTCGTGACTTAATTTGGTTGCAATGGCACAAGTAGAAAAACTCTAAAGACCCAGTTTTGCCCACTCAGAAAAATGGGGCTTTTTTGACCGCATGCTGAGAATTTCCCAGGTCTGTTTGAGACGTGCGGCAGCATTTTCCAGTTAATTGTGAGAATTATTTACTAAATATATATCTTAACAAAGGATTTAGATGAGAGTGTCGGCGAAGATGATGGGGGGGGTTTTTTTTAAATGGGAATGATTCTGGGCTTGTGATTCTGGGCCAGGCGCGGGCGATGCGACATCCATAGCTGTGCTGCCATCGGGTGGATGGCCGGGAAAGCTGCACGCTGCCACTGCGCCGCACAAGCGGGGTCCTGGGGGCCACCACCACCTCCAGGCCCGGCCCTGCCACCACCGCCGTGTCCCTGCGAGCGGGGACATCTCCTCCCGCAGCAAGAGCCCTGGATTTCTCTCTTTGCCCTCCTGAATTATAACACCCTGGGGTTGTAGCTCGCTGTCAAAGCATCCCCAGGGCAAAGTTTGGGTGAATATTCACTGAAGATTCAGGGGAGGGTTAGGTTGGATATGAGGGAAAATTTCTGTACTGCAAGAGTGGTCAAGCAGTGGCAGGGGCTGCCCAGGGCAGTGGTGGAGTCCCCATCCCTGGAGGGGTTCAAGAAGCGCCTGGATGTGGCACCTGGGGACGTGGTTTAGTGGCCATGGTGGGGTTGGGTTGATGTTGGACTGGGTGATCTGAGGGGTCTCTTCCAACCTCAGTGATTCACTGAATCAGTGACAGCCCCTCGCACCCTGGTACCGTTGTGGCTGAGCAGACTCACAGCACGTGGCAGAGGTGATCACTGGGGTTCCCCCAGGTCTCCCAAACCCCTCTGCTCCCCCACGAACACGAGACTGGGTTTGTGTGCACATACAGCAGGGCCATGGCTTTGCACAGGGCCACCCCACTCATGGGCTTCATTACAATCTCCTGAAGGGTCAAATCTTGCTGGTGCATGCAGAACACAAGGCACCAGCTCCTGGCACATGGCATTACCTAAAAAAACAACGCTGGGATGTAAATCTACCATATTTCACCAATTTTCAAGTCCACAGAGGCGGAAAGAGGTGTAGGAGCCCAGTTGTGGGGTGGGGATGGGGGAACACCGTGCCCTGGCCAGGCTGTGAATATCCCAGCGCTGATTTTGGGGGCAGCAGAAAACCCAGCAGCATGCAAGGCTGGCAGAAAGAAAGAAATAAAATCAAAGATAATTAATAAAATCAAACTACAGGGTGTCTCCCAGCCAGTGTTTGATGTCAACCATGACCTAGGGAGCTGACAACTCTTTCAGAAGGATGCAGCACTTTATTAAATGCTGGCAATGGAAGCAAGGCAAACCAGTAAGGGAGTGAGCAACCCAGTGTCATGTCTGGAGTGGCAATAAAAGTTCCTTCCCATGGACGGGAGGGGAAAAAGCAAATCCCTAAACAAGTGGCAAATCCAAGGAAAGCTGATACAGTTCTGGTGGCTCATGTAAACGGTAGCATAAACCCTTTCTGCTCTCTTCCCAACCCAAAATGAAAGCTTGTCGTGTCTGCCAGAGCGTACAAATCTTCTGGAGGGAGATAAGAGAAAGAAACACACATCTGTAATGAGTCACCGCAACGCCAAGTAAAAATCCATTATCAGTCCAGATAATCCACCGGCAATGGCAACGCACCCCCATAAATCAGGGAAAGCAAAATATTGCTTTCATATCCATTTGAGATGTTCAGGGAAATAAGGATCTCATCTGTCCGGCTGACACAGAAATTATCCGTTACATCAGAAAAGGCGGATTTTGAATGTCAGCAAAAGCAACAGGAACATCTGTTACGTTCAGCCTGCCCACAGCCTCTGTCCTTCACCGCGGCCGGTGGAGAAAACCCTACAGCAGCTCCTGCTGCAGTCACAGGGGCACACAACAGACATCTCCCCAGAAAAGTCCTCTGAGCATCCACTCTGCGTCCCCCAACACCATCCCAAAGGAGACAGGAGCACCCCGACACCCACAGCTGACCACTGCCTCAAAACACCAACGGTGACCACAAATACAACGTGGCACCAAAGGGCTGAACTGGAAGTCAAATGCTTCACTGACATCTCCAAACTGGCAGCAAAAATGAGTGGTGGAAATGCGCAGATGGGTCTGGGAAACACAGCTAAGCACATACAGGAGAATGGAAAGCAACCACAAACGCAGGTCATGGTATGGATTGTCATCTGATGGCTGTTTCATCTCTAAATTTAGGGATCTGTTTAAGATGGGAAGCAGGACTTTAACATAAACATCCTCACAGGTATCACTGAAACGTGCCCCCTCCCTGGCAGTGCCCAAGGCCAGGTTGGACGGGGCTTGGAGCAGCCTGGGCTGGTGGAGGCGTCCCTGCCCATGGGGGGTGGACTTTGAGGTCCCTTCCCACCCAAACCACACTGTGATTCATAAAACTCCTGTTTTTCCATCTGCCATCTCTCAACAAGGCAAAGCAATTCCTCCTACAACATAAGAACTGTCTTCCATCTCAGTTTTTTTTCATGGAAAGCGAATAAAGACTCTCGAACTTTGTATTTATCAGAACCATCTTGAACAGTCTCTCAAAAGCCACCCTTTCTGGAGTCACACCAGCTGCACCCAACCATGCCAAAACTCACCTGCAGGTACCCAGTGAGCCTCAGGGATTCACCAGAGCAACTGCAGCTCAGGTCCATGGAGGATTTTATGTGGTTGAAAACACAGGAAAATGCAGTTTCCAACTGAGCCCCTACCACGAACAAATTGCAGGTAACCAATTAAAGTCAAACCAACAGCTTTTCTGAGTTAAATCCCACCGTATGCCAACCACAGAATGTAATATTTTCCTGGCTCCTAACACACAACCTCACCGGATTTTTGCAAGTAAAATACCTGCAATATGCAATAGTTAAGCTGCTATCAGATGGATAATGTCACGGCTTCAACCAACGCTCGTCACGAATCACACCACCAAAGAGGAGCGGACCGTGCTGGGTTGCTGCGCAGTCAGCGAAGGAAAAGCGTTGACCTCAAATTCTGAAGACGCCACTCCAATATTTTCAATTTTGAGCTTCTGTGCTGCTAAGACACATCTCCATTAGCAATTTAATGCACTCCCAGGACACAACTGCAATGCTCGGGAAGGTTTCTGGTCCCCAGAGCCAGCAGCAGCTTAAATTTTAAGTTCACCAGGAAGTTTTGAATGTACTGAAAAAAATGGATCTCGCAGAAGAAATGCAACATACTGAGGTGCCACAGCAAAAGTAGGAAAGCAAATTAAGTGTTGAAACAGCACTGCAAAGCATAAGCAGAATCTTAATGCACAGAGCTCAGAGAAATAGCCAATGATTTCTTAGGCCGAGGGAAAGGGGAAGAAAGCAACATAGGAGTTTTTAAAGGGGCACTGATTTTTAGAGAACAAGAAACATAAGAATACAGAATAAAACCTGATGGCAAATGGGTCCAATGCTACCAAACCATCCAACCACGGCATTATTGTTCCCCACACAAGGATAGGACAGAGTCACAGCCAAAACTGGGATGGAGACAAGCCCTTACCCTTAGAGTACAGTGGGTTTCTGAGCAGCTCTGAGTCCAGGAAGAGCACAAGGCAGAAGGACAGCATCCAATTGAACTTTAAATTAATCAAAACATGGCCCAAGCAGAAACACTCCTTCCTGCTCAGTTCAAAGGGCAGAGAATAAAATATTTGGTTAAGTGTTAGTGATATAAAACACAGTAAGAACTCTTACCAACAGAAACACTTGAAATAAAGTTGCCTTCGTGGTTGCTGTCATTTCGCTTGAAGTGTTTTTAATGCACAGCGATTCCTCGTCCTTCGATAGATCAGGAAAGAGGAGGAGTGTTGGGATTTAATGCCGTTCGTTTTCTATCACGTCTGAGCAAAGGTTCATCTTCTAATGAAGAATGAGCACTTGTCCCAAAAATATTTCATCACACAGACTTCTTATGGGGCTATACCACATCACAGAATCCCAGAATCCCAGGAGCTGGAAGGGACCTTGAAAGCTCCTCCAGTCCAAGCCCTGCCAGAGCAGGATCACCTACACCAGGTGATCCTGATATGATCTTCATCGTATCATGACGAAGATTTTGAGAGATGTAAATACAAGATTTCAGAGGTGGAGGAGAAAAACTGAAGAACAGAGGAAAAATGAAATCTTTTTGCTTTGTGAAGGAAAAACTAAATACTTTCCAGAAATGTTAGCAGAGTACACATTCTGAACCATACAAGTGCAGGGACGTCTAACAGCGAGCGCCACTGTAAATGGCAAAGCAGTGAATTAATCCTCAATTCAGAAAAATCCTTAAGCCATAATCTCAGCAGGACCATTTACAAGCCTTTGGGATCAAGTTCTTACAGGGAAATTAGGTCTTGATCCTAAAATATTGGAGTATGAGTCAAGAAACACACTTTTCAGGCTCTGCTTCAACAAAAGCAAGTTGCTCCTCAACTAAGCCACGTCAATTAAAACCTTATAAAACAGGGCATAATTTCTGTGGAGGTGAAGCCTTAGAAGCGCTGAGATGGTCAGTGGGGTTTTAAGGTACATGATACATGGAGATCTAATTTTGGTTGAAGACACAACACAGACAATAGCTGCTCACAGATATCCACAGATCAAGACCACTTCTGCTAGCACATCTAGAAAACTAAACACACACCTTCGCTCACTGAAGTTAATCCAGATTTATCTCTCTCCTCTAATCAAACCCGTGATTTTGGGTTTAACCATTTTAACCACTAAACCCAATGAAGGAGCAACAGCCCCGAGTGTAGAGAAGCTGCCCCATATGCTGAGCTATTGCAGGTTTTAGTAAAACAAGTGGATCCACCCTGGCCCCAGGCCAGCCGAGAAGTAGAAAGATTTATGAAAACGCTCAAGAAAACATTTCAAACAGCTGTAATAGAAAGGAAATCCGTGCACCGTCTGAATCGCGGAATTATTACCCTGCCACTCCGTACAGTGTTACCGGGGTCCCTCCAGCAACTACATTATTTAATAGACCATTTAATAGACTATTACGAATCCAGTTGTCTTCATTACAGCAAACAGGCAAATGCAGGGATAATGGAGCTATTTTGTGAGTGGAACAACTGCTTGGAGCTAAAGGTGAAACAAGGCACTGATCAACAGAGGAGTCTCGCAACCAGCAGGACTAAAAATGCATTATATGGGCTGAAAAAACCCCCAAAATTGCAGGTACTAAACAGCTTCATTCTTAACGCTGTCTTAGCAAGCGAAAAGAAATAAATCAATAATTATGGGCGGGTGGGGGGAGGCATGTGGTGCTAATTACCTGATCTAGATCACATTTTGAAGTGCTTGCACAGATGTTGAACATTTTTTAGGATGAGTCAAGGCGCTGGCTGTTTCTTCAGGACAACCCCGACATCTGCAAACGATCAAGACGGAGACAAGGTCCAGCATTAGCAAAACCAGTGATTTAACAGTTGTAGGGTTGTGATTCAGTTCCAAAACAGGCCCAGTGGTGTCCGGTCCAAAAAGGTACCCAACACACGGGAGAACAGAGGAAAATGTGTTTGGGAGCACACAGGAGCGCTCAGCATCAGCTCCTAAATCAGCCCTGCTGGGGCATCGCTGGGTTCGGTGGCTGGAGATCACCAGGAAAACTCAGGAGAGCAGAGCCAAAATGCCACGATAAGGACACAGCAGGGATAGGCTGAAAACTCTCTTCCGTGATGCAAAAACGTCAACATTAGGGAAAAAAGCCTCTTTTTCAAACACTAAACTTGCAGCACTTTTTGCAGTGAGGATTTTAAAGCTGAGACAACACATGCTAAAATATAAATTTTTTAAAAAGTAACTTCCTCCTGCACTGTTTCCCACACAGCTCAACTTAAATAACAACTTATCGAATGACCCCAAGTCAGGAGCAGCTGTGCCCGAGTCTCAAAGTAGCACCACATCCCCTGCCTCCGCCTTGTGACGATGCAGGAAAGCAGATTTCCCCCTCACTTTGGGGCAACAGCACTGGTCTACCAAGGCTGGTAGGAAATATGGAGGTATTTTTCCAGGAGGAAATATGAGGTGTTATTTCTCTTCATCGTGGTCTTCATATTGCCAAGGTTGGGCATCCCTTACCCCAAAATCAGATCCTGGGTATTGGTCACTGAAGGGCCCTGCAATGTTACTTCTTGACACAGCTTTAAACCAATCATTGACCAAACATTAGAGTAATTTAGCCAAAAAAATAAATAATTCAGTTTTTGGTACTATTGGATTTGCTTTATAACAAATTCAAGATTATCTTAGTATTTTCTACATTTTATTGAAGCAGAATTCAGGAAACTTACTTACAAAACTTACTTGTTCCTCCAACAAATAATGTAACTTCTTTTTCTAGAACATCCCCATGCTTTAACTCCCAAGCTTGCCCAAATCTCAGTGGGGCTGCTGGGTCTAACCAGGATCTCTCGCTCATGGTTTCATATTGAGGTCCATGATGGGTGCAGACCCTGGGGCTCTTGCTGGGGGGATCCCACACTTTGTTGTTTGGGTTTTTTTTTAAATAGCATTTCAAGAGAGTCCCAAACGGTTACGTATTGCTAGAATAAAATTAGCCACTAATCTTGCTTTTCCACTCTCCGTGGTGTAAATTAAAGCTCCTCTAAGGTTGTTTCTTTCGCAAAGGCTACTGGTGGTAGTAACAACCCATTTACGGCCTCGAACTCCAAATAAACTATTTGGACGTTTTGATTCTCCACACACTTCAGCTTGAAAGGAAAGTAAAATAAGCATGTGGGCTCGCAGCTCTGCCCACGTGCAAACAATTTTAAAGACAATTAACCTTTCAGTTATAGAACTAAAATACAGCACTGAGTTAGAGCAGCCTCGTGCGCCTGGGCTTTAGGACGTACCCCATCCACCAGCCCTCACTTCTGGAGATAACTGGGAGAACACAGCAAGTCCATTTTTCCAGAGCTTGAAACAAACAGGAATCCACTATTATTCACATTAAATATGCTAATATAATCCGAGCAGAAAATTGGATCACTCGGAAAAATACATTCATATATGAAAATTTTACCAGAGCCATCATTAACACAGATCAGGATGGCTAATGTAAAGTGTGTGCTCCAGTGGTCTTAAAGACAAGAAAAAGTATGTCTTGGTAAATTAGTTCTCTGGAGGCCAAAGTTGAGAATGGAAGAAGAGCATATCTTCATTTTCAGCAAACAGCAATTCCTTTTCATGGTAATATCATTAAACAATCCTGTCAGGGCAAAATTTCTCTGGGAGTGTTCCAGGACAAAAGGACTTTTTCCTCTGGGATTTTTATCATGCCAAGTAATCAATATTTTAGCGATATGTCACCCATCTAAGTGTGAGCCTTGCCATAGCAGAATGATGATAAAGTTTTCAGAGTTTGAGGCATTTCCAGGGTGGGTTATTGTCACCTGGTGGGTGACTGCGATGGGGGCACACTAAAATTGGCTATAAAACATGGAAATTTTTCCTTAGGTTATGGAAAATTTCAGCTCCATCAGCTTCCCTGGAAGGCCCAGGCTTGGTGGTCGGTTCCTTTTTTTCTGAGGGCTGGTGGGTATGGTGTGATCATAACCACGGGCAATACGGAAAACCAGGGCTCAGAGCCAGGCTTCACCAATAAACCAGGAAGATATGTTGCTGTCTGGATATTAAATAAGGAAGAAGACCTTTTTTTTGAATGAAACCAGCATCCAGATTTTGCTGCACCAACCAGATTCACTAAATTCGGCTTCTTCTGATTTTGCAGAACATCAAACCAGATAAATAATGACCCAAATCACTAACGCAAAATTGTAACCTGCTCTGGAGCTGATGACAAGGCCCTCGAATTTCCTAGGAAAAACACATCTTTCACCAAAACTGAAAACTCAGAAAATGCTAAATTTGTACCAGTATTTGTACCAGCATCCCGAGTGCAGGCGCTGCCTTGTGGAGAGCAATTTGAGGAGAAAGATGAGAGGAAAAATGGATGGTTTTCTTATTTTGAGGCTAAGCTTCAACCTTCACTGGTGGAAAATTATTTCAAGAGAAAATAATTTCAAGAAAAAAAAAAAGGAAGATTAAATGAAAATGTGTCACGACCTCCACGTAACTAAATGAACTTGCTTACCTTGTGGTGCCCAATAAACGTTAAAAATTTGGCTTTTATTTGTTCCCATCGTAACCCACAAAGCGCTACCACGTTTCTCCAACATCTGGGACTTGTTTTATCTCTCCTAATGACTCGCTGGTCCAAATAAACTACCAACAAATAAAAAGCTACGTGTTAACAACTGGGGGGTAAGTGTAGACAGAATGAACTTGCTTACCTTGTGGTGCCCAATAAACGTTAAAAATTTGGCTTTTATTTGTTCCCATCGTAACTACCACGTTTCTCCAACATCTGGGACTTGTCTTATCTCTCCTAATGACTCGCTGGTCCACATAAACTACCAACAAATAAAAAGCTATGTGTTAACAACTGGGGGGTAAATGTAGACAGAGGATTTACATTGGGAGAGGAGCAACCAAGAGTAAACGGGCCTGGTGTTCTCACTTAGGCCTGGTCGTTAGGCTGAGGCCTAGTCCTTAGGCTGGGGCCTGCTGCAGGCCAATGGCGGATATTTATAAGACACTTCTTGTGCAAGGACACCTCAGTCAAATCCTCTTTCTGCTTTCAAGAAAAGGCAGACTTTTCCTAAAGCGGGTTTGCTAATAGAAATTTGACTTTGCAGAAGACATGCATCTTTAAAGCACACCACTGGAGAAAAGCCATTTCAACAAGTATGTCTTTTATAATAAATACAAGGAGATTCACAACCAGAAAGGAAATTGTATTTAGGAATAAATTTGTGTTAGGATTTTATTACTAATTCATTACATTCTTAATCTGAAAAATCCTGAAGCAGCACTACTACTTTAGAATTATCATTAATAATTACACTGATACTGAATTCTTTTATGCAAATAGTACAGTAGACTTAGAGATAGGCCTCTCTGTAAACCTCCTGAGTGTTTGCAGGAAGTTTAATTCATTTCATATCTCCTTTAGTTTGCAAATGAGGTGTGAAACAATTGTCTGTTTCTGGAAGGTGTCAGCATTCGAGTGCCACACAGCGCAGGGACGCGGCTCCGTTAAGTTAATGGATTGGTAGATATGGCCATCCAATACACCCAATGTCATGCAGTCATCGGGTGAGGTCATCCACATACGATTCATTATTACCATTTATTGAGTGCTGACGGTGTGCTTGGCACTCTACACTGTCACTTTGCGACGTGCCCCGGGTCTGTCACTCCCCGTTGGCGAGGTGGGATGGCCCTGGGGGCTGCGGCCAAGCAGAACAACCCCAGGACCCCCTCAATAAACCAGGAAAAATCTCGCCCCCATCATTAGGAGTTCCTCTGCCATCCCCAAGGAGGGAAGAGCTCCCGAGCACGTAAACATGGGGACGGCTGATTAATGAGATGCTGTAACCTCCCAGACACTTTGGTTTTGTTATTTGCTAGAGGAAGACATGCTGTTGCCAAATATTGCTGCGAAGGCAGCAAAACAATTTTGCGAAAGAGATTTCATTTGAATATGTTGTGTCTGAGCCTCATCCTGGAGCATCTCAGCTTTCGTATCAGTCTCTGCTAATGAGTTTATCTCCCTGGGTACTGTGTGTCTGGTAAATTTTTCAAGAACTGATCATTAGCAATGTTTTGTATATTTTATTTTCTTGTTTTCACTGTATATAGAGTTGTCATTTTTAATTCATTGCCCACTGGAATTTTACAACGAAAAACTTACATTCTCTTAAAAATAATATGAGCAACGTTGGCACGGATTTTAATAGATGCATGCCGTGCTGCAGGTGAGATTTTACAGTTTTAATACGAGTACGTGAGCAACAAGGCAACACGGACCACGCTGAGACAGCACAATGGTTATGGAGATAAGAAACACGCTATTCCCGTGGCAGGAGGACGCTCTTCCCGTGGCAGGAGGAATCGTGCACTGATAGCTTGGAAATAAAGTCCTAATTCTTCCACGTACATAATATGGCCATTGCTGTTCCTGAAGTGCATCGCTACTTCTGGCCTCTGGCTTGAGATTAGAGAATTTGAGCTCAGCAAATTGGGGATTTTGCTGGCACAAAACCCTGAAAACGCAAGTTTAATCCTGATTTATGGGGAAGGGGGTAACATAATCTTCTTACTTTACGGTATTTAAAAGCGCCCAGCAGAATCAAGTGGTTTAGCCTAATTTAGCTGTTTTTCTGTTAGATTTCTAAAACAAGACTAAATAAAATTAGCGTGTCCATGCACAGAGCTTCTTTTCATGATGGCTCGAGAACAATTCTGGCAAAGAAACAGCTGTGCTGTTGCAGTGTCACAACATAGCACAGCGCTCGTTGTTAACACATTATTTTCAGTTTACTACGCCACTACAACACTGACCTTTTTCCATATTATGTCCTACAGAAGTTGGTTTGCGCTTCACTGTGGTGTCTCCCAGGTTGCAGGCGAGTCCCTGAGGTGGTTTCACCCTGTGGTGCCCAAGATCAGCCCTTCAGTATGGTCATGGTGGTCCTCCAGTTCAGCGTGGGCTGCGCAACCTGGAAATGCAATCACAAGGCTCCCTGATCCCCTCTATAAATAATCTGTGTTTTCTAGCCATTTTTTCCCCATGATCAAGGAGGAGGGACTTTCTCTACTGTGGATCTGCCTCTTAAAATCAGGGTTAAAACAAGACACGATCCTCCAGAGCCTTCCCCTCTCCTCTGCTTTCTTCACCCCTTCAGCCTCCAGAGAAACCCCGAGCCCCATCCAAGCATGAAGAACCCAACCCCAACTTCTTCCCATGGCATGGTAGACCAGAGAGAAGTCCTGCTAACAAACCCCATGTCTACAAAGCTCAGAAGCTGGTGGGGCTCAGTTGTCTCTTCCTCCTCCTGAACTAAACCTCAGAACCACCAAGCTCGGAGTCTCCTCCCAGGGTGAAGAGCTCTGCTCATGGAGAGTGAAGATTCCTATCAGGTCTATTCAAACGACCTTGGAAACACACTGACATGAACAAGTCATTTTGTGGCCACCATTCAATTTGAAAATCAGTTTAGAAACCAATTTCCCTACCTCCACACAGCAAGTGAGAAAGCAGCCCAGCCTGGGGACATCAGTACCCAACACATTCCCTTAGTGCAAAGCCAACCCACTCCTATTGCACCCAATCCATCTTATCCTATCCCATCCCAACGTAAAGAATCCAGTTACTGCATCTCTCCAAGTGCCACAAATTAAAAGGAAAACGACCCCAACTTCAGGCAGAGCATTTCCTACTTGAAATCACAACCGCGTTTGCTATGGTGCTCTTGGCTAAGGCCAAGCATTTAAAATAATAGCACCAAAACCTACTGACAACTGCAGTGACTCTCAAGGAACATACAGAGCAGAACAATATGGACATTTTGCTGAGAACTGTGCCTATGAAACGCCAGCATATTTATGTGCTTTTGTTGGTCCTTTGAAAACACGGTTTATTCCGCCTAAAGAAGATGGATAGTCAGAATAAGATACTGGGTAACTAAGCCCAGATATCAGAGGGGGACAAGGAAATATTTGACATCTTGGTGGTAATTCTAATCAGAAAACCTGCACAATAAAAAAAAAGAGAAACGAATACATAATAAAATGACTCCACAGGAGAAAAATGTATGACTTCAGCCTTACCCATAACATTACAAATGGGTTTTGTCAGCTCGCAGTCTTACAAGGCTCGTTGATAGTAAATTAAATTTGGTCAGTTTATAAAGGTATTGCTTTCATGTTTCTCTCACAAGATCTCGCATTCCTCCGAGGTTTGGAATCACCTTGCTTCTCCTAGCTTGTCTCCTGTCTTCTATTCTTCATTACACAACAGATGACCTATCCGATACTCTTCTCCTACTCCAACTGATTTCCCGTTGCCAACCTTCAATGAGAATAAAGCCCGCAACCCTTTTTATCTTCATTCCGCTGCTGTTTCCATCGGGTTTTTGTGGGTTGTTGTTGGTTTTTTTTTCCCCTCTCCTTTCCTAAAGATCGTTTGCCAGCGTTGCTTTCTCTGTTTTACCCAGTGGAACAAGCAGTGTCTTCTGAACTGACAATTCTGACTTTTTGCTGCGTGTGATTTTTCTAAAGCGTGACAACCACTTGCATGAAGACACGGCAAACCTTTTCAGATAAGGAACTCGGAAAAAAGAACGGCCTTTCAAAGAGCAGTAATAGTTGCTGCAGAACAAAACAAATCTCCTATGTATTCATTTAATTCAGTTTTACCTTTTCCGTGACAAGAACAATTAGGATCATGACTTTTTAACACATTAATTAATTTTTTTTTTTAAGGAAGACTGTGGGTTATTACACAAAACCAAACCCTTTTTTTCCTAGCAACGTAATAAAATCTTACTAATCTGTGATAGATTTTGAAAAATAGAAACAGAAATACATGGGAAGTGGATCACTGCCACTGCACTACATGTCAAGGCAGTATTTAAAAAAAAAATATCCACTGTGTATATCTCATCTTCCACTTTGCAAATTAATTACTGATTTAATGGTAGTCACAGGAGGGTGCAGATGGATGCTGTGTTTGTTACTGGCTGTTGGGTATTTTTGGTAATCGAGCATAAAAGGGTTGACAAAGACCTGTGCCTTCCCCACAGGCTGAAATGGAGGGGGCAGCCAAGACTTCTGCACATTGCCTGACAGAATACATTGGGGTTCATACTCTTTTAGCAAAACCTCTGAGATTTTCCCCCCTTTTCCTCCCTCCTGCTTTTAAAGAGCAGTGGGACTGGCCCTCTGGCCCATCAAGGCTCAGTGTTACCACAGCAGGGCACAGTGTCTGTTCTTCGTCCCAAATTAAGAAGAAGTAACAGAAAACCACTGGTTTCTGGCTGAAAGAAAAGGGTTCCTGAGTACATGCAGATGGTGAGCTGGGCTGGAGCTCGGATGGGGCTGGTGGGGCTGAAGGCCAACCTTGAGGGGACTCAGGAGATCTGTCTCTACAATGACCTGAAAGGAGGGGTAGCAAGGTGGGTGTTGGTCTCTCCTCCTAAGTAACAAGTGATAGGACAAGAGGAAATGGCCTGAAGTTGTGCCAGGGGAGGTTTAGATTGGATAGGAGGAAAAATGTCTTCACTGAAAGGGTTGCCAAGCACTGGAAGGGGCTGCCCAGGGCAGTGATGGAGTCCCCATCCCTGGAGGGGTTTAAAAGACAGGGAGATGAGGTGCTGAGGGACACGGTTTAGTGGTGGAGTTGGCAGTGCTATGTTAACGGTTGAACTCAATGATCTGAAAGGTCCTTTCCAACCTAAACGATTCTCTGATTTCACGCTGATGGAGTGAGGGATGCTGCCAGGAGGAGACACACTCAGGTTTGCAGTTTGAGACTCGTAACACAGTTAACGGTGGTGAGAGACAGCGTTTGTCCTGCACAGACCTTAGCTCAGTTAGGAGAAGTTCAAGGGGAAAAGCTGGATCCTTTTTTCAAGCAAAAGGCATCACCCACGCCTTTATCTCTGCTCTTCAGAGGGAGCCTCCATCAATACTCCACGCAGGTGAATCGCTATTAAGACGTACGGCACTGAGGAGAGCAACCGCTGTAAATGCGGCTGAGGGGAGCAAGTCAATAGATCCTCACATGCAGAAACAAAACTACTTTATCCCTCTCCCATAATGGATTGGGAGAACAGCTATCAGGCTGTATTATCTTATTGTGAATGCGAATGGAGGCTAATAGCCTTCTCCAGCGCTAAATTAAAAGGAGGATTGAATCAATATATGTGAAAAGATGAATCAAGTGTCCATTTCCTTGGACTGATAGCAAAAATAATGTGATAATGCATGAGAAACTCTACTAAACATCAATGTGTGTCACTGTAGAGTTTGCAGTCAGTGCCAGGGAGAGAATGAGGCTTCTCTGACTTGGGAAGTCAAAAACGAGACTGGATGCAAAATGCATTGCAAAAGAGAAACAGAGCGCTGTGAATCCAACCACTTAGCCCCAACTTCTGCTCAGCAGCAAATCTGTCAGCTCATTCACCTTTCTTTCCTGCTAGATTGGAAGCAGCGCAAACCAGAGCCTTTAAAATCACTTATTGTCATAGCTGCAGCTGCTGCTGTTTGCTCACGCTGGCAGCCGCTCCACCACGAGCCATGGTCCTGTAACCACTCCAAATTGGCTTCAGGAGCTATTTTGCAAAACTAAAAGGCAGCAATCAGGAACACATCACCTGCTCTCTGCTGACTTTCCTGGGGCCAAGCAAGGCAGTTTGAAAGTGAGAGACCATGCAATACACAATCACACCTCACCTCCCCACGGAGCATCCTCTTAATGCCACCAGCACCGCTCATCACCTTGAACTTTAGAGGTGATTAAACCAAAATTGCAAAATGGTGCCGTGGAAACTGCTGCTACGTATTCAGCAGCACTGAGGAACCTCACAAGCTTTTTGACAGAGCAGCAAGTTCCTCGCTGAGGTAACGTGCAAGGGAGAAAGAGGTAAGTGAGATGGTTATTGATGTTATTACTGTATTGATGGGATAAAGAGCCTGGGTGCTGCTTCCAGCTCTGTCACAGACTTCTGATGTGACCTTGAGTTTCTCACTTTCCTCATCCCATTTCCCTGCCTGGTCAATGAGGACGATAACAACTCCTCACCTTCGTGCTGTGATGGGCAACACAGGTTTTGACTGACAGTACATTAAAGCACCTTTCCTAAACCCACTTTGGTATGATATAGTGCAAATATCAATTTTCCCTGCACTGAAAGATAGTTTTCATTAAAAAACAACAACCACCAAACTGTATGAGTAAGGCTCAGAAGCTGCTGGGCACTTCAAATAGCCTTACCATATACTGAAATTACTGGTGTCTGTAAGAGTCATACAATGATCAAGGTAAGAAGGGATCTCTGGAGATGGTCTAATCCACCCATAGCAACAGTTTGAAGCATCATTTCCAGATAATAAACTGCACAAGACTGTGAGTTAATCTGGGATACAGCCTAGAATGGCTCAAGACAGGACAACCCTGCCATGCACCAGCAAGAAGACCTCGTTTCTTGGGGAAGTTAAGGCCTGTTCTCCAATTCTGTCAACGATTTTCATCTTTGTTTCAATCCTATTTCAGCAACCTCTACTCTTCCTTTAGCTAAAACCTGAGACTTGGGAGCCTTTCTGGAAATTTCTGCTTCTCTTCCCCTTCAGTTCTCACTCTCCCCTTCTGCCCTCTTCATCTTCTGCAGAGCATCCTGCAGTGATGGTCCTCCCACTTCTCCTGACAAGGTCAATGCTGAGCAGCTCATCCAAACAGACAGTTTAACGTCCATTTTTATACAAATCTACCTCTCCAGTCACCATTTGTCTCCTTTCATTCAGCCTTGGCCTTCACCCTCATTTTTGATGCCTATTCCCGAATGTCTCCATGCAAATTCTAATTTCAAGTGACCAAAATTGGACTCCTGATCTTTCCTCCCAAGACACCCTCCTTCCCAAATTCCCTGTCAGCCCTGTCAATACTCTCTTCCTTCCTGCCATTCAGAGCTGTACATGAAGTGGTCATCGGTGATATTAATACAGCAAAAATACTATTCTGGTCAATTAATGGTGACTGGAATGACAGAGATATGAAGATAATGAGTACCTGTGCTAGTATTTGTAAATGTATCCATGAACTTTGATTTTTATCAGGAAAAAGTGTTATCTTCATAGAGATGCAGAACTTTACACTTGGATGTGCTAAATCTAAAAATCTGGAAACAAAACTTAGAAACTGTTAAAGATTTTCTGTTTACTCTCTGGAATAAAATATGCCAAGCATTAGCAAGAAGACCTTTAAAAAAATCCCTAATTAGGAGAAGATGCTAATGGATGGTTTACAAAAGGAAACATTAGAGTTTAGATGTTAGGTTTGGCCTTTCAGAAAAGCAATGCATTCACAATATGCAGATTTCTGGATTCTATTGAGTGCTTCCCCAGCCCAGTAAGGCGTACAGAGGAAATAATTTCCACACTGTATCGTCGGTGAGAATGAAATTACTGTAAATTTATACACCCTATAGCAACAGGGACCCGATTGAGGTCATATATATGCTTCCATTATATTACATTAGAACAGATACTGCTAACCAGGACCCTACTGGTTGTACTGGTTTGCAGGGTATGAGCAAAGCTCTGGTACAGACCTGACCAGAGGGCTCAGCATCACGTCCATCGAGAGAGCATCTGCTCCCGCACCATCAGCGGTTGGCATGGTTTTCCCTGATCCCTGCCCGTGTGGTGCTGTCAGACACAGAGAAGGAAAAGAAAAACTAATAAATAAGTGCAGGAGAGGGAATATCAGACCATACCAGGCCAAAATGTGCTCTCCTACAGAAGAAAATGGGTGGAAGGACTCATAGGAAGGATGCCGGCCCTTGAAGTCCTGCCACAGCCCTCCCACAGGCAACAGCCACCGTGTTCCTGGTCAACAGAACAGGGTAAGGAGCAGAAATTCTTAAGAAAACTCTCATTTAAATACATTTTTTAAAAATCACAGCTACTCCAATACCTCCAAGGTTTCATGCTTCCCTTCCTACTTGCTACAGCAGGTTTTTTTTAAGCATAACAGTTCCTGACTTGGGCTGCCAGACTCTGTCATGTGGAGAAGCCACAAGGCTCTCCTCCTGTCGTCCTGCCGCACCTCACACATGCCTTCTGGCTGTAGATGCTTTCAAGATCCCCCAAAGGCTTCTCCGCTCTGTCAGAAAATAAGTGAGCATCTTGTTTCTGTGCAAGATGTTGTTTTCTAACTTGGTTGTTTGGGTTTTTTAACATTTAAAGTCTGGAACATTGTCTTGAAATGGAAAAAAACACCAAAACGTACGCTCTGCTGTCTGCTGGGTCTTGCAGCCTTTTGAGGAGCACCAAGAGGAGGTGTCCTGGCTGAGCTGTACTTCGGTGCAGAGAAGAGCGTTCAGAGGCCATGACAAGCGTGAAATCACTCACGGCAGCTTTGCAGAGATGGTTTCAGTCCTGCAAAGATAAGTAACAGAGATCAGACAAATTCAAGTCTTACACAACCCGAGCTGGCTCATTTAACTCAATGTAAACGCATCTTGAGATGCTGGATGATTTGGGGTGCCTGGATGAAAAGAAAGTAGGTCCTCCTAGATAACCCAAAGGAAAACTGAGAGCTTTCCCTTCAAAGAGAAACTTGGGATTCCAGCAATGTTGCCAATGCAAACGAAAACAAGGTTTGTTGTATTTTTTACAAATAAAAAAGAGAGCACACCCCAAATGTTGCCCAATGATTGGGGCGTCCATCTGGGTGCAAGGACTCGAGTCTGCCCCTGTGAGCTGCCTGGTACAGGTGAGATTTTCTACATAGAAAATCAATAACCTGAGCACATTGCTGTTTATGCACTCGTGTACCTTCAACGTGAATGTCACCCTGAATTTGAGACGTGTCTTGATGTAGAAGTTTTATCAAAACTGGAAGTTCGGGCTTTTCTTGCAAGGGAGCCTTTACCAGGAAGAAAGGGAAACAGCAGCAAAGTAATTCCAGGCAGACCAGTTCAAGCAAGTGTAAAGAAGAAAATAAAGCACCTCTAATACATTACCTCCTCCAGCCAATACCTATAATAGTCTAATAGACTTTCCTAAATGAGCATTGCTTTTAGCATTGCCCACACATGTAATTTGCACAGTCCAGGTGAGATCAGCTCATCAGGGACAGGCAGAGGAGTGTGCCAGCTCGCAGAACAGGGGCTCACTTCATCTCATTTTGTCAGCATCCAGCAGCGTTACCAGACTTTAATAGCTAAAGCTTAAAATCAGACATCTATGTTATGGGCTAAAGAATCCCTTCTATTTGGCTGCATTAGGGCTGCTGCTGGTTGTTGGTACGCCCTGGAGTGGGTGCGATGCTCTACAAGAGCAGTGTGTGAGTACAGGCTTGCAGTTTATTCTGTATTGAAGCACTTTGATTTATTTTTTATTATATTTATGTTTTATTTACTTCGGAAATAAAGCATCTTCTCTTGCTCCATTCAAATGTTATATACAGATTCAATCACAAGCCCCATGATACTTGGTGTTACTCACAAGGGCTGTGCTTTTGTACATCTCAGATTCCTTTCCCTTTCCTTTTTTGCTTTAAGTACCCATAAGGTTAAAAAAAACCAACCCCAGAAGCCAAATACAGAGACGCCAATGACATATTTCTTTTTACAACCTCATTCTTAAACCAAATGACACGATCTGAGAGACTCACCTCAATTCCTGAATTGCTTGTGCATTATGAGCCATGCTCCATCGCTGGCATATAGCATATTGTAAAGAATTGAATAGCACAAGTGGCTCAACAGTGCAGTAACAAAAAGGTACACAGTCTGCTGGGGGGAAAAAAAGAAGGGTAAAACAAGCAGGGAGGGAACAGAAGCAAGGTCCTGGATTCAATTCAGGAGAAGAAAAGGGTCCCCTGAAAGCAATAAAAGCTTAGGAAAAGGAGTAAAGAGAAAAAAGGAGAAAAAAAAGGTTGGAATAAAGATTTGAAAGGGTCACCACCTTTATAAAGATACTTATCTAAACCACCAAAGCTTTGTCAGGGTTGAACTCCTGAACTTTCAGAGACACCAAATGAATCATTCACTTCCCTGGGCCCCAAGCACATCCCCACGCATCCCCCCTCCTTCTCCCTAGTCCTTCCTCACTGATCGCTCCCCAAAACAAAGTTCATCAGTCCCAGGTAAGAGAGAAGGGGTTTGACTTCCCTCCTGCCCTCAAGGTCCCTGGGAAGGAGCTGGTGGATCCCTTCTGGAGCAGGTGCCAGTTGGGAGGCAGAGCCTGAGGAGCCGGGGTTGGCAGGAGCAGAAGGAGGAGCAGGTGCAGCAGCTGAGCCAAAATCTGTTCAGCCCCCCTGCTCCGGTGGATGCAGGGTATTTAAGAGATTGCACTGCCTCTGGTGTTCCTAAAACGCGCTATTTTGTATATACACACACGTGTTCTGACAGCATGTGGGATGATTTGTGCAAAAAGCACACTATCAGCAAATGTTCTCGCTTGCATTTAGCACGATGCTGAAAATTCCTCCATCGGTCCCACCTCTGAATGGCACACAACACTTTCTGTGGGTTATTGAGCAGTTAAAGGGAGAAAAGCAGTAGCAAATCTTGGCTTTTCTTTTCAGAAGCAGCTTTGGGTGCTGTCTCTCATCACCTTACCCAGCTTCACTGGTGGCTTGGGGTCACTCTTAGATAATCCAACACCACCACCTTTGCTTTATGGAATAAATGTCTGCAGTGGAACCAAAAGTTCTCGATCCACAGAAACTGTCCTGATCAGAGCCTATCTTTGCACATCCTCTCTCTGGATAATTACTGATTTTCTTCATAAATATTGTAAGTAAAGTCTCACTTAAAACAGGCCATACCTCTGAGCTCTCATTTTCGGTTTAACTCAGCCACTGGGGTTACAGTTTTCCAAAGCATCCTTGGTAGTCATTTGCACTGAGGCCCCTGAAAACTTCTCCTCCCCATGTCCTTCACGTGTTTTCATTTCTTCAATGGTATTTTTGGTGCACTGGAGAAAAAAAAGAGGCATTTCAGCACTACTTTAATGGTCCAGTGTGAGCTTTGCTGCTGTGCTGACAGCCCCTGGCACACAGCAAAGCATCCACGCTCCCTGCGAGCATTGGTCGGGGAGCCTCGCTGGGGGGGAAATCCTTTAATTTCTGTTTTCCGATGGGTTTGCCAGCACTGCCTGGATCCCAGACAGCCTAATTGCCATTTGGCAGCCTCCTGCAGCAGCAGGGGGGGGGATTTTGGGAGCAGGCGGAGGAGCGAGCGGCTCCTCTCTGCGCTCCTCCCATGGCTGCACCAAATTGAGGCGGGCAGCCAGGCAGCTGGTGGCGAGAGGGTGAAATAACTTCAGCAACTCAAAGACGGAAATTTAGCCTTTAAATTTAGCTGTAGTGACACACAGAACGTACCTGCTGCTGTAAGCTGTTTTCTCTTTCTTGAATGGCTGGCAGTAGGCAGATTTTGTAGGCAAATTCAGTGCTGCTTTAATCAGCGTATCATTTATCTACACATTCAATTCTCCACATGCCATGCGTGCTGCCAAGTGCTTATGGGGGAAATAATAATAGTAATAATAGTAATAATAATAATAATAATAAAAATAATTCTCCCAATACAGTTTTGTCACCTGACATCCATTCCCCTTTACACAGCTATGGTGGTCACCACCCTCACACTTTTGGGGAAGAGTTAACGTGGATTGCCTAATCTGTAGGTCAGATCTATGTCTATTAGAAAGAAATGGACATTTATATTTCCATTCCAGGTTGGGAATGATTGGAGATGGTGAGAGAGCGACCCAGGGCCAAAGGAGATCTCTGGGATCACCACGTTGGCATCTGAGCAGTGATGGACCGAGTCCATCGCCCTCAACCAGCCCATGGTGATTTGATGCAAGAACACAGCCATATCAGTGGGAAAATGAGCCATAAATTATTACAGTGCCCTTCAGCAAAGCCATTATATGAACAAAATACTGGATCATCAATAAATACACCCATAAAACAGACAGCAAACTTGGGCTGCTATGGTTCAAGTCTCTTTTGTGCCTTTCCTGAGACCCCAGGTAGACTCATCCCAAAATCCTCCAGGCGCAGTGAAAGCCTCTGCACTCGTGAAGGTGCCTGGTTTGAACATGGCCAGGCAGCAGAGCCAGGTTGAAGGTATGAAAAGAAGCCACGGCTTTCACAAACTTTGCTCATATATATTCTTCGAGCGGTGTTTAATACTGCTCCTTTTGTTTGTTTTGACAATGGATCTTATCTTTTGGTAAGGGCTGTGTTCAGGACTATTATTACCCTCTATAAAAGCCTCATAGTCTTTCTTTCCACTTGTTCAGCACACCAGAGTGGCATAGCAAATTTAATCGAAGAACGCAGCTCCAGGGAGAGCCTTTGGAGACTCTCCCCTTTCTCATAATGCTGTTATCTCCCCTTCCTTGTGTTGGGGATGCATAAAAATCACAAAAAAGTCATTCTGAGTATATTCTTCCCGATAATTATTGTCAGACTCCGAGATAAGTACCCTACGTGATGTAATGTGTGTCAGACCCGGGCTCTCTGAATGCAAATCCTGCACCACTTCTAGGCCCAAACAATGGTCGCCCGAAACACTGGGGCCTGGTATTTTGCCACAGACAAGAGAGAGCTTTGATTTTTTTGTGTTTCGATAAGGCGCAATCTGGGTGCCTTTATCTCAGCTGTTATATTTAAAGATGACATTCTAGCCTTGCAGCCTCGCCTATTGTCTTGACCCTGATTATCTCCAAATGTTGTTGTTTAGTCAAACTCGCCGGTTTAATGAAAGGCCTGCTCCCAATTTAAGGAAAATTATTTAAATGCAGAGTGTCCTATACACTGCGGTTTCGAGAAGAACTAGGCGGTTAATCAAAAGTTAATTGTATAATTCTCATGCAGATTAGGGCCTCTTGCAAATGAATCCCAGGTTGTGATTATTAAAAAAGGGGAAAGTGCTGGAGTAATGCACAAGGGTCTTCAGTCTGGTAAACAATCAGCTAAGGTTTAATTTGTGGTAAACAAAGTGCTGATACACTGGGGGTCTCCAAAGGAGACAAAAAGGTGAAAATAAATTAAAAAACAACATACAGATATGATCTTTTTGTTTTTAGGCATCTTTCAAAAACACAGGCTAGATGAACAAAAAGTAAGCCATTAATATTTCCCGGCAGCATCCCGGCAATATGCAAATGAGAGCAGCCCTATAATTATACCGCAGGCCTCGGACGGGGATCCTGGTCACGCAATGTCACCATCACCTCCAACAAACACCTACGTGGCGCTCCAACGTCAAGTAACCGGCTATAACAACACTTTGATGCATCACAAACTGTCTCTCTACATCCCAACAAACAACCTTGGCAGAAAAGGGCGCAAGGAGTGCGTTTAAAGCCTGTATGTGACCTCTGAAGTTATGTTTGAGCCCAGGACTAAACTAAAAGTGATGCTTTCCATGCCAAAAAAATCATTGCTATATTTAAAAAAAAATAAAGAAGCACGGTTCAAGTCAATCTTTTGTATTGAAGAGGTGGAAATTAAACTGAGTTGTCCTCATGAGTTATAGCTACTTATGATGAGAAGCCAAAGAGACGTGAACGCAGTCAAGGGAAGGTCACGCGTGGCTGCAAAGCCACTGCTGTCGTGCGGGATGGTAAGAACCAGCCCAAAATCAGACTGTTATCAGCTTATTTATTTACTGGTGACAACGTGCTTGGTCTGTAAAAGCCAGACACCAGCAGCAGCCCAGACAAGGACACAAAGTGCCATTAAAGCCCTCATCCCAACCATCCCAAACACCTGGAAAGAGGGACACCTCTGGCAGGGCCTCATTTTAACAACGGGGTCTTATGGACAACTGTGCTGGGTTGTCCACACCAAGCAGTAACCCCAGCTC